>NW_028134592.1:0-80000 GCF_964662115.1 Mustela nivalis | reverse complement strand
GACGGAAGTCTGAAGAAGACAAGCTAGACTTGGGTTTCAGGGCGAGGGCACGGCAGGTACCCCCTGCAGATCTGAACCAATATCTCATGCATCTGAAGTCAGGGCGAGGATCAGACGTTGGCTCAGGTTGGAGTTTCTGAGCATGACGGCCGCTTCATGAAGGGAGCGGAATCTCGAGGCCATTGAGGTTTTCCCACGTTGGGAGTTGTGGGATGCCCCTTCAAGGATTCCTTCTGGGGGACAATTGAGACCTGTTGGACAGCCCCAGGACATCCCATATGGAATGACTCCAGAGCACCGTTCGCGGATGGATGCCTGGGAAGCCCGCCTCGCATTCCTATTGTCTCCTAGCAACAAGACAGTTTAGATCTGCTGGCTCTGCGGGAGCAACCGGGTTGGCTGAGTTGAAATGGACTTTCCTGAGGATGGGTCCTAATGTGTTTTTGTGTCCATGAGGGCCTTGGAATGGGGTGGTGGCTCCAGGACCCTGAAGTACTCTCCTAAGCTTGGACATGGCTCCCATGCACAGGTTTCCTTGTGGAGACGAGATGAGTTCTACTGGGTGTCTCAGGAAAACCCCTATGCTCGTATTGGAATCAGGCTTTTGAGGACACATGCCTCTAACCCAAAGAAATGGATCCTATTATGGCCTAGGGTCCGGTCTGGTTCAATCTTCTTCTCTGGGGACATCCATCTATGGTATGAGTGGAGGTCGATTATCAGCTGGTGTCAGACAGCCCTTGTTAGTTCCGGGCGACCTACACTATTGGGATGGCCTCAGGGAATTTGGAGGTTTCTCCTAATTTGTACGATTTTGGACCATGGGATGGGCAGAATTCCCATGGATTGGTAGGCACAGTCCTAATGTGTGGCTCCAGGGGCCCAGCCTGGAGGGTGTGTGGCCCAAGACTTTGAGGACAGAAGTCTGAAAACACAAACTCAGCTTAGGTTTGGAGACGTAGGTATGGCAGGCCCGATCTACAAACCATGAGAAGAACTCTTCAGGATATGAAGAAAGTGCGAGTCTGAGGCGCTTGCTCAGGCTTTTGTCTCTGGATTTTGTATCAGCGATGGCCGTGGAATGTCGGGGAGGCCTCATGGGCCGTGGACGAATCTTCCTCTCTGAGGATTTGGCCCGATTCACAATTGCTTTTCGTCAATCTGTGGGATGGGAGGACTCATTTCAGTTTTGTTACCTCAGGTGACCCACCAAAAGAGGAATTCCAAAGCTAAGCCGTGGGGAAGACTGAAGGAACAACCAGAACTATGGTAAAAAATTGGGGCCTAGTGGAATGGCAGGCCCAATATGCTGTCTCTTCATCCAGCCACTGAGTGGCCTTACTTGAGGACTGGGCTCAGCCTAAGGGTCACAATGTGTGTTTGTGACCAATGTGGCCTGCGAGCATGGGCGGGGCCTCATGGGCCACACTGGTTTCAACTACACTGAACGTTGGACAACATGCCAACCACAAGGTTTCTTGCCATGGGGAAGGAGTTCTGATTTCAGCATCACCTTCAACCCCGGGCAATGATTGGAGATAAGGTCTAGGTTCTGAAACCTGAAAACCGAGGTTGGGAAGAGATGACGACCTAAGGCCATGGCGGCTCCATGTGCTCAGTGTGCGGCCAGCTGTCTGGGAGGGGCCAGGGGGTCCAGGCTCAGGCTGTGTAATAAAGGGCATTAGAGCCCTGGTCAGCCTTAGTATTTGGGATACAGCCAAGGTCGGTGCAGGTTGATCCTCATTTGGGGTTACTGGATAGCCCCAGAGGACGATGTTTTTCTTCTGTCGGGCCGGCAGAGTGCTGCATTGTATTTCTGGATTGCCAAACTGGAGGGCTTGTGGGCCAGTAGTCTGACGACAAAAGTCTGAGTACACAAGCTAGGCTTAGGTTTCTGGGTGAGGCCATGGCAGGCACAATCTACAGACCTGAATCGAGATCTCGTGCATCTGAAGTCAGGGCGAGGATCAGACGATCGCTCAGGTTGGAGTTTCTGTCCCTGATGGCCCCTTCATGAATGGGGGTGCATCACGAGGCCATGGGGGTTTTCCCACGATGGGAGTTGTGAGAAGCTCCAAACTGCAGAGAGTCTTCTGCAGGACAATTGAGACCTGTTGTTTGGCTCCAGGCCAATGATTCTGAGCAGGGTTCTAAGGATGGATGGCTGGGTAGCCCACCTCGCATTCCTATTGTCTCCTAGCAATAAGACAGGTTAGATCTCCTTGATCTGTGGGGAGCAACCGAGGATGCTGCATTGAAATGGACACCCCTGGGGATGGGTCCTAATGTGCCTTTGTGTCTAAGGAGACCTTGGAATGAAGCGGTGGCACTTGGGCCCTAAAGAGTTCTACTAAACAGAGGCTTTGACAAAGCTCCAATGTGCAAGTTTCCGATGTGTAGATGAGATGTTTTCTGAAGGGTGAGTCAAGAAACAGCTAGATGCTGCTTTTGAAATCCAGGCCTCTGAGGAGAGATTCCTGGAAACCAAAGCAATGGATCTGATTAGTGCCTAGGGGCCTGTTCTTTCCTTTTTACCTCTGGGGACATCTGTCTATGGGTCTGAGTGCAGGTAGGTGCTCTGTAGGGCTCAGATTGCCCCTGTTTTTCCTGGGAAGCCACCACTATTGAGATGGATCAGGGACTTTGGAGGTTTATCCTATTAGAAGGGTTGTGGCCATTGGAATGGGCACACACAATTCCCTTCGAGAGGGCAAGTACAGTCCTCAGGTTTGGCTCCAGGGGCCTTAGCCTGTAGGTTGTGTAGGCCAGGGCTGTTTGGACAATTGTCTGAAAACACAAACTCGGCTTATGTTTCGGATCATAGGTATGGCAGGACTGATCTACAGACCATGAGGAGAACTCTTCGGGATTTGAAAGAAGGGTAAGTGTGAGACTCCTGCTCAAGTTTTTGTCTCTGGATATCGTGTCACTCATGGTCGTGGAATTTCTGGGTGACTTCATGGGAAATGGACGAGTCTTACTCTCTGTTGGTTTCGCCCCGTCCAAAGAGTTTGGGGTCATTCTGTGGGCTGGAAGAAGTCCGTTATTTTTTGTTGTTGTTGTTGTTGTTGTTGTTGTTTTCTTTTTTAACCTCAGGTGTCCCACCAAATGAGGGATTCCAGAGTAGAGCCCTGGGGAGGGGCGACTGGACAATCAGAAATCTGGTTAAAAATTGTGGCCTAGGGACCTGTCAAGCCCATTATGACATCTAATGGTCCAGCCTAGGAGAGGACTTACTAGAGGACAGGACTCATGCTGAGGGTCACAATGCGTGTGTATGCCCTCGTCGCACTCAAGAATGGGCGGGGCCTCAGGGTGAATGCTGGTTTCTCCTACACTGAATGTTGGACAACGTGCCAACAACAAGGGTTCTTGCCATGGGTAAGGAGGAGTTCTGATTTCTCCATCACACTCACCCCTGGGCAGTGATTGGAGATAAGGTCTCGGTTCTGAAGCCTGAAAACTGAGGTAGGGAAGAGATCATGACCTAAGGCCATGGCGGGTTTTATGTGCTCAGTGTGCGGTCAGCTATCTGGGTGTTGGTCAGGAGGTCCGGGCTCAGGTTGTGTTCGAAAGTGCATTAGTGCCCAGGTTAGACTAAATAATTTGGGTAAAGTCGAGTGCGGTGTAGGTTTATCCTCATTTAAGGTGCCTGGGCAGCTCATGAGGCAATAATTTTTTTTCTAGAGGGCAGGCAGGGTGCTGCATTGTGGGTCCGGAATTGTCAAACTTGAGGGCTTCGGGGCCAGGAGTGTGAGGACGAAAGTCTGAGAAGACAAGCTAGACTTGGGTTTCAGGGCGAGGGCATGGCAGGTACCCCCTGCAGATCTGAACCAATATCTCATGCATCTGAAGTCAGGGCGAGGATCAGACGTTGGCTCAGGTTGGAGTTTCTGTGCATGACGGCCGCTTCATGAAGGGAGCGGAATCTCGAGGCCATTAAGGATTTCCCACGTTGGGAGTTGTGGGATGCCCCCTTCAAGGATTCCTACTGCGGGACAATTGAGACCTGTTGGACAGCTCCAGGACATCCCATATGGAATGACTCCAGAGCACCGTTCGCGGATGGATGCCTGGGAAGCCCGCCTTGCATTCCAATTGTCTCCTAGCAACAAGACAGTTTAGATCTGATGGCTCTGCCGGAGCAACCGGGGTGGCTGAGTTGAAATGGACTTTCCTGAGGATGGGTCCTAATGTGTTTTTGTGTCCATGAGGGCCTTGGAATGGGGTGGTGGCTCCGGGACCCTGAAGTACTCTCCTAAGCTTTGGACATGGCTCCCATGCACAGGTTTCCTTGTGGAGACGAGATGAGTTCTACTGGGTGTCTCAGGAAAACCCCTATGCTCGTATTGGAATCAGGCTTTTGAGGACACATGCCTGTAACCCATAGCAATGGATCCTATTATGGCCTAGGGTCCTGACTGGTTCAATCTTCTTCTCTGGGGACATCCATCTATGGTATGAGTGGAGGTCGATTATCAGCTGGTGTCAGACAGCCCTTGTTTGTTCCGGGCGACCTACACTATTGGGATGGCCTCAGGGACTTTGGAGGTTTCTCCTAATTTGTACGATTTTGGACCATGGAATGGGCAGAATTCCCATGGATTGGTAGGCACAGTCCTAATGTGTGGCTCCAGGGGCCCAGCCTGGAGGGTGTGTGGCCCAAGACTTTGAGGACAGAAGTCTGAAAACACAAACTCAGCTTAGGTTTGGGGACGTAGGTATGGCAGGCCCGATCTACAAACCATGAGAAGAACTCTTCAGGATATGAAGAAAGTGTGAGTCTGAGGCGTTTGCTCAGGCTTTTGTCTCTGGATTTTGTATCAGCGATGGCCGTGGAATGTCGGGGAGGCCTCATGGGCCGTGGACGAATCTTCCTCTCTGAGGATTTGGCCCGATTCCCAATTGCTTTTCGTCTATCTGTGGGATGGGAGGACTCATTTCAGGTTTGTTACCTCAGGTGTCCCACCAAAAGAGGAATTCCAAAGCTAAGCCATGGGGAAGACTGAAGGAACAACCAGAACTATGGTAAAAAATTGGGGCCTAGTGGAATGGCAGGCCCAATATGCTGTCTCTTCATCCAGCCACTGAGTGGCCTTACTTGAGGACTGGGCTCAGCCTGAGGGTCACAATGTGTGTTTGTGACCTATGTGGCCCGCGAGCATGGGCGGGGCCTCATGGGCCACACTGGTTTCAACTACACTGAACGTTGGACAACATGCTAACCACAAGGTTTCTTGCCATGGGGAAGGAGTTCTGATTTCAGCATCACCTTCAACCCCGGGCAGTGTTTGGAGATAAGGTCTAGGTTCTGAAACCTGAAAACCGAGGTTGGGAAGAGATGACGACCTAAGTCCATGGCGGCTCCATGTGCTCAGTGTGCGGCCAGCTGTCTGGGAGGGGCCAGGGGGTCCAGGCTCAGGCTGTTTCAGAAAGGGCATTAGTGCCCTGGTCAGCCTATGTATTTGGGGTACAGCCAAGGTCGGTGCAGGTTGATCCTCATTTGGGGTTACTAGATAGCCCCAGAGGACAATGTTTTTCTTCTGGCGGGCATGCAGAGTGCGGCATTGTAGTTCTGGATTGCCAAACTGGAGGGCTTGTGTGCCAGTAGTCTGACGACAAAAGTCTGAGAACACAAGCTAAGCTTAGGTTTCTGGGTGAGGCCATGGCAGGCACAATCTACAGACCTGAATCGAGATCTCGTGCATCTGAAGTCAGGGCGAGGATCAGACGATCGCTCAGGTTGGAGTTTCTGTCCCTGATGGCCCCTTCATGAATGGGGGGGCTTCACGAGGCCATGGGGGTTTTCCCACGATGGGAGTTGTGAGAAGCTCCAAACTGCAGAGAGTCTTCTGCAGGACAATTGAGACCTGTTGTTTGGCTCCAGGCCAATGATTCTGAGCAGGGTTCTAAGGATGGATGGCTGGGTAGCCCACCTCGCATTCCAATTGTCTCCTAGCAACAAGACAGGTTAGATCTCCTGGATGTGGGGAGCAACCGAGGATGCTGCATTGAAATGGACACCCCTGGGGATGGGTCCTAATGTGCCTTTGTGTCTAAGGAGACCTTGGAATGAAGCGGTGGCACTTGGGCCCTAAAGAGTTCTACTAAACAGAGGCTTTGACACAGCTCCAACGTGCAAGTTTCCGATGTGTAGATGAGATGTTTTCTGAAGGGTGAGTCAAGAAACAGCTATATGTTGCTTTTGAAATCCAGGCCTCTGAGGAGAGATTCCTGGAAACCAAAGAAATGGATCTGATTAGTGCCTAGGGGCCTGTTCCTTCCTTTTTACCTCTGGGGACATCTGTCTATGGGTCTGAGTGCAGGTAGGGGCTCTGTAGGGCTCAGATTGCCCCTGTTTTTCCTGGGAAGCCACCACTATTGAGATGGATCAGGGACTTTGGAGGTTTATCCTATTAGAAGGGTTGTGGCCATTGGAATGGGCACACACAATTCCCTTGGAGAGGGCAAGTACAGTCCTTAGGTTTGGCTCCAAGGGCCTTAGCCTGTAAGTTGTGTAGGCCAGGGCTGTTTGGACAGTTGTCTGAAAACACAAACTCGGCTTATGTTTCGGGTCATAGGTATGGCAGGACTGATCTACAGACCATAAGGAGAACTCTTCGGGATTTGAAAGAAGGGCGAGTGTGAGGCTCCTGCTCAAGTTTTTGTCTCTGGATATCGTGTCACTCATGGTCGTGGAATTTCTGGGTGACTTCATGGGAAATGGACGAGTCTTACTCTCTGTTGGTTTGGCCCCGTAAAAGAGTTTGGGGTCATTCTGTGGGCTGGAAGAAGTCCGTTTTTTTTGTTGTTGTTGTTGTTGTTGTTGTTTTCTTTTTTAACCTCAGGTGTCCCTCCGAATGAGGGATTCCAGAGTAGAGCCCTGGGGAGGGGCGACTGGACAATCAGAAATCTGGTTAAAAATTGGGGCCTACGGACCTGTCAAGCCCATTATGACATCTAATGGTCCAGCCAAGGAGAGGACTTACTAGAGGACAGGACTCATGCTGAAGGTCACAATGCGTGTGTATGCCCTCGTCGCACTCAAGAATGGGCGGGGCCTCAGGGTGAATGCTGGTTTCTCCTACACTGAACGTTGGAAAACGTGCCAACCACAAGGGTTCTTGCCATGGGTAAGGAGGAGTTCTGATTTCTGCATCACACTCACCCCTGGGCAGTGATTGGAGATAAGGTCTCGGTCTGAAGCCTGAAAACTGAGGGAGGGAAGAGATCATGACCTAAGGCCATGGCGGGTTTTATGTGCTCAGTGTGCGGTCAGCTTTCTGGGTGTTGGTCAGGAGGTCCGGGCTCAGGTTGTGTTCGACAGTGCATTAGTGCCCAGGTTAGATTATATAATTTGGGTAAAGTCAAGTGCTGTGTAGGTTTATCTTCATTTAGGGTGCCTGGGCAGCTCATGAGGCAAAAATTTTTTTTCTATAGGGCATGCAGGGTGCTGCATTGTGGGTCCGGAATTGCCAAACTTGAGGGCTTCGGGGCCAGGAGTGTGAGGACGGAAGTCTGAGAAGACAAGCTAGACTTGGGTTTCAGGGCGAGGGCACGGCAGGTACCCCCTGCAGATCTGAACCAATATCTCATGCATCTGAAGTCAGGGCGAGGATCAGACGTTGGCTCAGGTTGGAGTTTCTGAGCATGACGGCCGCTTCATGAAGGGAGCGGAATCTCGAGGCCATTGAGGTTTTCCCACGTTGGGAGTTGTGGGATGCCCCCTTCAAGGATTCCTTCTGGGGGACAATTGAGACCTGTTGGACAGCCCCAGGACATCCCATATGGAATGACTCCAGAGCACCGTTCGCGGATGGATGCCTGGGAAGCCCGCCTCGCATTCCTATTGTCTCCTAGCAACAAGACAGTTTAGATCTGCTGGCTCTGCGGGAGCAACCGGGTTGGCTGAGTTGAAATGGACTTTCCTGAGGATGGGTCCTAATGTGTTTTTGTGTCCATGAGGGCCTTGGAATGGGGTGGTGGCTCCAGGACCCTGAAGTACTCTCCTAAGCTTGGACATGGCTCCCATGCACAGGTTTCCTTGTGGAGACGAGATGAGTTCTACTGGGTGTCTCAGGAAAACCCCTATGCTCGTATTGGAATCAGGCTTTTGAGGACACATGCCTCTAACCCAAAGAAATGGATCCTATTATGGCCTAGGGTCCGGTCTGGTTCAATCTTCTTCTCTGGGGACATCCATCTATGGTATGAGTGGAGGTCGATTATCAGCTGGTGTCAGACAGCCCTTGTTAGTTCCGGGCGACCTACACTATTGGGATGGCCTCAGGGAATTTGGAGGTTTCTCCTAATTTGTACGATTTTGGACCATGGGATGGGCAGAATTCCCATGGATTGGTAGGCACAGTCCTAATGTGTGGCTCCAGGGGCCCAGCCTGGAGGGTGTGTGGCCCAAGACTTTGAGGACAGAAGTCTGAAAACACAAACTCAGCTTAGGTTTGGAGACGTAGGTATGGCAGGCCCGATCTACAAACCATGAGAAGAACTCTTCAGGATATGAAGAAAGTGCGAGTCTGAGGCGCTTGCTCAGGCTTTTGTCTCTGGATTTTGTATCAGCGATGGCCGTGGAATGTCGGGGAGGCCTCATGGGCCGTGGACGAATCTTCCTCTCTGAGGATTTGGCCCGATTCACAATTGCTTTTCGTCAATCTGTGGGATGGGAGGACTCATTTCAGTTTTGTTACCTCAGGTGACCCACCAAAAGAGGAATTCCAAAGCTAAGCCGTGGGGAAGACTGAAGGAACAACCAGAACTATGGTAAAAAATTGGGGCCTAGTGGAATGGCAGGCCCAATATGCTGTCTCTTCATCCAGCCACTGAGTGGCCTTACTTGAGGACTGGGCTCAGCCTAAGGGTCACAATGTGTGTTTGTGACCAATGTGGCCTGCGAGCATGGGCGGGGCCTCATGGGCCACACTGGTTTCAACTACACTGAACGTTGGACAACATGCCAACCACAAGGTTTCTTGCCATGGGGAAGGAGTTCTGATTTCAGCATCACCTTCAACCCCGGGCAATGATTGGAGATAAGGTCTAGGTTCTGAAACCTGAAAACCGAGGTTGGGAAGAGATGACGACCTAAGGCCATGGCGGCTCCATGTGCTCAGTGTGCGGCCAGCTGTCTGGGAGGGGCCAGGGGGTCCAGGCTCAGGCTGTGTAATAAAGGGCATTAGAGCCCTGGTCAGCCTTAGTATTTGGGATACAGCCAAGGTCGGTGCAGGTTGATCCTCATTTGGGGTTACTGGATAGCCCCAGAGGACGATGTTTTTCTTCTGTCGGGCCGGCAGAGTGCTGCATTGTATTTCTGGATTGCCAAACTGGAGGGCTTGTGGGCCAGTAGTCTGACGACAAAAGTCTGAGTACACAAGAGAGGCTTAGGTTTCTGGGTGAGGCCATGGCAGGCACAATCTACAGACCTGAATCGAGATCTCGTGCATCTGAAGTCAGGGCGAGGATCAGACGATCGCTCAGGTTGGAGTTTCTGTCCCTGATGGCCCCTTCATGAATGGGGGTGCATCACGAGGCCATGGGGGTTTTCCCACGATGGGAGTTGTGAGAAGCTCCAAACTGCAGAGAGTCTTCTGCAGGACAATTGAGACCTGTTGTTTGGCTCCAGGCCAATGATTCTGAGCAGGGTTCTAAGGATGGATGGCTGGGTAGCCCACCTCGCATTCCTATTGTCTCCTAGCAATAAGACAGGTTAGATCTCCTTGATCTGTGGGGAGCAACCGAGGATGCTGCATTGAAATGGACACCCCTGGGGATGGGTCCTAATGTGCCTTTGTGTCTAAGGAGACCTTGGAATGAAGCGGTGGCACTTGGGCCCTAAAGAGTTCTACTAAACAGAGGCTTTGACAAAGCTCCAATGTGCAAGTTTCCGATGTGTAGATGAGATGTTTTCTGAAGGGTGAGTCAAGAAACAGCTAGATGCTGCTTTTGAAATCCAGGCCTCTGAGGAGAGATTCCTGGAAACCAAAGCAATGGATCTGATTAGTGCCTAGGGGCCTGTTCTTTCCTTTTTACCTCTGGGGACATCTGTCTATGGGTCTGAGTGCAGGTAGGTGCTCTGTAGGGCTCAGATTGCCCCTGTTTTTCCTGGGAAGCCACCACTATTGAGATGGATCAGGGACTTTGGAGGTTTATCCTATTAGAAGGGTTGTGGCCATTGGAATGGGCACACACAATTCCCTTCGAGAGGGCAAGTACAGTCCTCAGGTTTGGCTCCAGGGGCCTTAGCCTGTAGGTTGTGTAGGCCAGGGCTGTTTGGACAATTGTCTGAAAACACAAACTCGGCTTATGTTTCGGATCATAGGTATGGCAGGACTGATCTACAGACCATGAGGAGAACTCTTCGGGATTTGAAAGAAGGGTAAGTGTGAGACTCCTGCTCAAGTTTTTGTCTCTGGATATCGTGTCACTCATGGTCGTGGAATTTCTGGGTGACTTCATGGGAAATGGACGAGTCTTACTCTCTGTTGGTTTCGCCCCGTCCAAAGAGTTTGGGGTCATTCTGTGGGCTGGAAGAAGTCCGTTATTTTTTGTTGTTGTTGTTGTTGTTGTTGTTGTTTTCTTTTTTAACCTCAGGTGTCCCACCAAATGAGGGATTCCAGAGTAGAGCCCTGGGGAGGGGCGACTGGACAATCAGAAATCTGGTTAAAAATTGTGGCCTAGGGACCTGTCAAGCCCATTATGACATCTAATGGTCCAGCCTAGGAGAGGACTTACTAGAGGACAGGACTCATGCTGAGGGTCACAATGCGTGTGTATGCCCTCGTCGCACTCAAGAATGGGCGGGGCCTCAGGGTGAATGCTGGTTTCTCCTACACTGAATGTTGGACAACGTGCCAAAAACAAGGGTTCTTGCAATGGGTAAGGAGGAGTTCTGATTTCTCCATCACACTCACCCCTGGGCAGTGATTGGAGATAAGGTCTCGGTTCTGAAGCCTGAAAACTGAGGTAGGGAAGAGATCATGACCTAAGGCCATGGCGGGTTTTATGTGCTCAGTGTGCGGTCAGCTATCTGGGTGTTGGTCAGGAGGTCCGGGCTCAGGTTGTGTTCGAAAGTGCATTAGTGCCCAGGTTAGACTAAATAATTTGGGTAAAGTCGAGTGCGGTGTAGGTTTATCCTCATTTAAGGTGCCTGGGCAGCTCATGAGGCAATAATTTTTTTTCTAGAGGGCAGGCAGGGTGCTGCATTGTGGGTCCGGAATTGTCAAACTTGAGGGCTTCGGGGCCAGGAGTGTGAGGACGAAAGTCTGAGAAGACAAGCTAGACTTGGGTTTCAGGGCGAGGGCATGGCAGGTACCCCCTGCAGATCTGAACCAATATCTCATGCATCTGAAGTCAGGGCGAGGATCAGACGTTGGCTCAGGTTGGAGTTTCTGTGCATGACGGCCGCTTCATGAAGGGAGCGGAATCTCGAGGCCATTAAGGATTTCCCACGTTGGGAGTTGTGGGATGCCCCCTTCAAGGATTCCTACTGCGGGACAATTGAGACCTGTTGGACAGCTCCAGGACATCCCATATGGAATGACTCCAGAGCACCGTTCGCGGATGGATGCCTGGGAAGCCCGCCTTGCATTCCAATTGTCTCCTAGCAACAAGACAGTTTAGATCTGATGGCTCTGCCGGAGCAACCGGGGTGGCTGAGTTGAAATGGACTTTCCTGAGGATGGGTCCTAATGTGTTTTTGTGTCCATGAGGGCCTTGGAATGGGGTGGTGGCTCCGGGACCCTGAAGTACTCTCCTAAGCTTTGGACATGGCTCCCATGCACAGGTTTCCTTGTGGAGACGAGATGAGTTCTACTGGGTGTCTCAGGAAAACCCCTATGCTCGTATTGGAATCAGGCTTTTGAGGACACATGCCTGTAACCCATAGCAATGGATCCTATTATGGCCTAGGGTCCTGACTGGTTCAATCTTCTTCTCTGGGGACATCCATCTATGGTATGAGTGGAGGTCGATTATCAGCTGGTGTCAGACAGCCCTTGTTTGTTCCGGGCGACCTACACTATTGGGATGGCCTCAGGGACTTTGGAGGTTTCTCCTAATTTGTACGATTTTGGACCATGGAATGGGCAGAATTCCCATGGATTGGTAGGCACAGTCCTAATGTGTGGCTCCAGGGGCCCAGCCTGGAGGGTGTGTGGCCCAAGACTTTGAGGACAGAAGTCTGAAAACACAAACTCAGCTTAGGTTTGGGGACGTAGGTATGGCAGGCCCGATCTACAAACCATGAGAAGAACTCTTCAGGATATGAAGAAAGTGTGAGTCTGAGGCGTTTGCTCAGGCTTTTGTCTCTGGATTTTGTATCAGCGATGGCCGTGGAATGTCGGGGAGGCCTCATGGGCCGTGGACGAATCTTCCTCTCTGAGGATTTGGCCCGATTCCCAATTGCTTTTCGTCTATCTGTGGGATGGGAGGACTCATTTCAGGTTTGTTACCTCAGGTGTCCCACCAAAAGAGGAATTCCAAAGCTAAGCCATGGGGAAGACTGAAGGAACAACCAGAACTATGGTAAAAAATTGGGGCCTAGTGGAATGGCAGGCCCAATATGCTGTCTCTTCATCCAGCCACTGAGTGGCCTTACTTGAGGACTGGGCTCAGCCTGAGGGTCACAATGTGTGTTTGTGACCTATGTGGCCCGCGAGCATGGGCGGGGCCTCATGGGCCACACTGGTTTCAACTACACTGAACGTTGGACAACATGCTAACCACAAGGTTTCTTGCCATGGGGAAGGAGTTCTGATTTCAGCATCACCTTCAACCCCGGGCAGTGTTTGGAGATAAGGTCTAGGTTCTGAAACCTGAAAACCGAGGTTGGGAAGAGATGACGACCTAAGTCCATGGCGGCTCCATGTGCTCAGTGTGCGGCCAGCTGTCTGGGAGGGGCCAGGGGGTCCAGGCTCAGGCTGTTTCAGAAAGTGCATTAGTGCCCTGGTCAGCCTATGTATTTGGGGTACAGCCAAGGTCGGTGCAGGTTGATCCTCATTTGGGGTTACTAGATAGCCCCAGAGGACAATGTTTTTCTTCTGGCGGGCATGCAGAGTGCGGCATTGTAGTTCTGGATTGCCAAACTGGAGGGCTTGTGTGCCAGTAGTCTGACGACAAAAGTCTGAGAACACAAGCTAAGCTTAGGTTTCTGGGTGAGGCCATGGCAGGCACAATCTACAGACCTGAATCGAGATCTCGTGCATCTGAAGTCAGGGCGAGGATCAGACGATCGCTCAGGTTGGAGTTTCTGTCCCTGATGGCCCCTTCATGAATGGGGGGGCTTCACGAGGCCATGGGGGTTTTCCCACGATGGGAGTTGTGAGAAGCTCCAAACTGCAGAGAGTCTTCTGCAGGACAATTGAGACCTGTTGTTTGGCTCCAGGCCAATGATTCTGAGCAGGGTTCTAAGGATGGATGGCTGGGTAGCCCACCTCGCATTCCAATTGTCTCCTAGCAACAAGACAGGTTAGATCTCCTGGATGTGGGGAGCAACCGAGGATGCTGCATTGAAATGGACACCCCTGGGGATGGGTCCTAATGTGCCTTTGTGTCTAAGGAGACCTTGGAATGAAGCGGTGGCACTTGGGCCCTAAAGAGTTCTACTAAACAGAGGCTTTGACACAGCTCCAACGTGCAAGTTTCCGATGTGTAGATGAGATGTTTTCTGAAGGGTGAGTCAAGAAACAGCTATATGTTGCTTTTGAAATCCAGGCCTCTGAGGAGAGATTCCTGGAAACCAAAGAAATGGATCTGATTAGTGCCTAGGGGCCTGTTCCTTCCTTTTTACCTCTGGGGACATCTGTCTATGGGTCTGAGTGCAGGTAGGGGCTCTGTAGGGCTCAGATTGCCCCTGTTTTTCCTGGGAAGCCACCACTATTGAGATGGATCAGGGACTTTGGAGGTTTATCCTATTAGAAGGGTTGTGGCCATTGGAATGGGCACACACAATTCCCTTGGAGAGGGCAAGTACAGTCCTTAGGTTTGGCTCCAAGGGCCTTAGCCTGTAAGTTGTGTAGGCCAGGGCTGTTTGGACAGTTGTCTGAAAACACAAACTCGGCTTATGTTTCGGGTCATAGGTATGGCAGGACTGATCTACAGACCATAAGGAGAACTCTTCGGGATTTGAAAGAAGGGCGAGTGTGAGGCTCCTGCTCAAGTTTTTGTCTCTGGATATCGTGTCACTCATGGTCGTGGAATTTCTGGGTGACTTCATGGGAAATGGACGAGTCTTACTCTCTGTTGGTTTGGCCCCGTAAAAGAGTTTGGGGTCATTCTGTGGGCTGGAAGAAGTCCGTTTTTTTTGTTGTTGTTGTTGTTGTTGTTGTTTTCTTTTTTAACCTCAGGTGTCCCTCCGAATGAGGGATTCCAGAGTAGAGCCCTGGGGAGGGGCGACTGGACAATCAGAAATCTGGTTAAAAATTGGGGCCTACGGACCTGTCAAGCCCATTATGACATCTAATGGTCCAGCCAAGGAGAGGACTTACTAGAGGACAGGACTCATGCTGAAGGTCACAATGCGTGTGTATGCCCTCGTCGCACTCAAGAATGGGCGGGGCCTCAGGGTGAATGCTGGTTTCTCCTACACTGAACGTTGGAAAACGTGCCAACCACAAGGGTTCTTGCCATGGGTAAGGAGGAGTTCTGATTTCTGCATCACACTCACCCCTGGGCAGTGATTGGAGATAAGGTCTCGGTCTGAAGCCTGAAAACTGAGGGAGGGAAGAGATCATGACCTAAGGCCATGGCGGGTTTTATGTGCTCAGTGTGCGGTCAGCTTTCTGGGTGTTGGTCAGGAGGTCCGGGCTCAGGTTGTGTTCGACAGTGCATTAGTGCCCAGGTTAGATTATATAATTTGGGTAAAGTCAAGTGCTGTGTAGGTTTATCTTCATTTAGGGTGCCTGGGCAGCTCATGAGGCAAAAATTTTTTTTTTCTATAGGGCATGCAGGGTGCTGCATTGTGGGTCCGGAATTGCCAAACTTGAGGGCTTCGGGGCCAGGAGTGTGAGGACGGAAGTCTGAGAAGACAAGCTAGACTTGGGTTTCAGGGCGAGGGCACGGCAGGTACCCCCTGCAGATCTGAACCAATATCTCATGCATCTGAAGTCAGGGCGAGGATCAGACGTTGGCTCAGGTTGGAGTTTCTGAGCATGACGGCCGCTTCATGAAGGGAGCGGAATCTCGAGGCCATTGAGGTTTTCCCACGTTGGGAGTTGTGGGATGCCCCCTTCAAGGATTCCTTCTGGGGGACAATTGAGACCTGTTGGACAGCCCCAGGACATCCCATATGGAATGACTCCAGAGCACCGTTCGCGGATGGATGCCTGGGAAGCCCGCCTCGCATTCCTATTGTCTCCTAGCAACAAGACAGTTTAGATCTGCTGGCTCTGCGGGAGCAACCGGGTTGGCTGAGTTGAAATGGACTTTCCTGAGGATGGGTCCTAATGTGTTTTTGTGTCCATGAGGGCCTTGGAATGGGGTGGTGGCTCCAGGACCCTGAAGTACTCTCCTAAGCTTGGACATGGCTCCCATGCACAGGTTTCCTTGTGGAGACGAGATGAGTTCTACTGGGTGTCTCAGGAAAACCCCTATGCTCGTATTGGAATCAGGCTTTTGAGGACACATGCCTCTAACCCAAAGAAATGGATCCTATTATGGCCTAGGGTCCGGTCTGGTTCAATCTTCTTCTCTGGGGACATCCATCTATGGTATGAGTGGAGGTCGATTATCAGCTGGTGTCAGACAGCCCTTGTTAGTTCCGGGCGACCTACACTATTGGGATGGCCTCAGGGAATTTGGAGGTTTCTCCTAATTTGTACGATTTTGGACCATGGGATGGGCAGAATTCCCATGGATTGGTAGGCACAGTCCTAATGTGTGGCTCCAGGGGCCCAGCCTGGAGGGTGTGTGGCCCAAGACTTTGAGGACAGAAGTCTGAAAACACAAACTCAGCTTAGGTTTGGAGACGTAGGTATGGCAGGCCCGATCTACAAACCATGAGAAGAACTCTTCAGGATATGAAGAAAGTGCGAGTCTGAGGCGCTTGCTCAGGCTTTTGTCTCTGGATTTTGTATCAGCGATGGCCGTGGAATGTCGGGGAGGCCTCATGGGCCGTGGACGAATCTTCCTCTCTGAGGATTTGGCCCGATTCACAATTGCTTTTCGTCAATCTGTGGGATGGGAGGACTCATTTCAGTTTTGTTACCTCAGGTGACCCACCAAAAGAGGAATTCCAAAGCTAAGCCGTGGGGAAGACTGAAGGAACAACCAGAACTATGGTAAAAAATTGGGGCCTAGTGGAATGGCAGGCCCAATATGCTGTCTCTTCATCCAGCCACTGAGTGGCCTTACTTGAGGACTGGGCTCAGCCTAAGGGTCACAATGTGTGTTTGTGACCAATGTGGCCTGCGAGCATGGGCGGGGCCTCATGGGCCACACTGGTTTCAACTACACTGAACGTTGGACAACATGCCAACCACAAGGTTTCTTGCCATGGGGAAGGAGTTCTGATTTCAGCATCACCTTCAACCCCGGGCAATGATTGGAGATAAGGTCTAGGTTCTGAAACCTGAAAACCGAGGTTGGGAAGAGATGACGACCTAAGGCCATGGCGGCTCCATGTGCTCAGTGTGCGGCCAGCTGTCTGGGAGGGGCCAGGGGGTCCAGGCTCAGGCTGTGTAATAAAGGGCATTAGAGCCCTGGTCAGCCTTAGTATTTGGGATACAGCCAAGGTCGGTGCAGGTTGATCCTCATTTGGGGTTACTGGATAGCCCCAGAGGACGATGTTTTTCTTCTGTCGGGCCGGCAGAGTGCTGCATTGTATTTCTGGATTGCCAAACTGGAGGGCTTGTGGGCCAGTAGTCTGACGACAAAAGTCTGAGTACACAAGCTAGGCTTAGGTTTCTGGGTGAGGCCATGGCAGGCACAATCTACAGACCTGAATCGAGATCTCGTGCATCTGAAGTCAGGGCGAGGATCAGACGATCGCTCAGGTTGGAGTTTCTGTCCCTGATGGCCCCTTCATGAATGGGGGTGCATCACGAGGCCATGGGGGTTTTCCCACGATGGGAGTTGTGAGAAGCTCCAAACTGCAGAGAGTCTTCTGCAGGACAATTGAGACCTGTTGTTTGGCTCCAGGCCAATGATTCTGAGCAGGGTTCTAAGGATGGATGGCTGGGTAGCCCACCTCGCATTCCTATTGTCTCCTAGCAATAAGACAGGTTAGATCTCCTTGATCTGTGGGGAGCAACCGAGGATGCTGCATTGAAATGGACACCCCTGGGGATGGGTCCTAATGTGCCTTTGTGTCTAAGGAGACCTTGGAATGAAGCGGTGGCACTTGGGCCCTAAAGAGTTCTACTAAACAGAGGCTTTGACAAAGCTCCAATGTGCAAGTTTCCGATGTGTAGATGAGATGTTTTCTGAAGGGTGAGTCAAGAAACAGCTAGATGCTGCTTTTGAAATCCAGGCCTCTGAGGAGAGATTCCTGGAAACCAAAGCAATGGATCTGATTAGTGCCTAGGGGCCTGTTCTTTCCTTTTTACCTCTGGGGACATCTGTCTATGGGTCTGAGTGCAGGTAGGTGCTCTGTAGGGCTCAGATTGCCCCTGTTTTTCCTGGGAAGCCACCACTATTGAGATGGATCAGGGACTTTGGAGGTTTATCCTATTAGAAGGGTTGTGGCCATTGGAATGGGCACACACAATTCCCTTCGAGAGGGCAAGTACAGTCCTCAGGTTTGGCTCCAGGGGCCTTAGCCTGTAGGTTGTGTAGGCCAGGGCTGTTTGGACAATTGTCTGAAAACACAAACTCGGCTTATGTTTCGGATCATAGGTATGGCAGGACTGATCTACAGACCATGAGGAGAACTCTTCGGGATTTGAAAGAAGGGTAAGTGTGAGACTCCTGCTCAAGTTTTTGTCTCTGGATATCGTGTCACTCATGGTCGTGGAATTTCTGGGTGACTTCATGGGAAATGGACGAGTCTTACTCTCTGTTGGTTTCGCCCCGTCCAAAGAGTTTGGGGTCATTCTGTGGGCTGGAAGAAGTCCGTTATTTTTTGTTGTTGTTGTTGTTGTTGTTGTTGTTTTCTTTTTTAACCTCAGGTGTCCCACCAAATGAGGGATTCCAGAGTAGAGCCCTGGGGAGGGGCGACTGGACAATCAGAAATCTGGTTAAAAATTGTGGCCTAGGGACCTGTCAAGCCCATTATGACATCTAATGGTCCAGCCTAGGAGAGGACTTACTAGAGGACAGGACTCATGCTGAGGGTCACAATGCGTGTGTATGCCCTCGTCGCACTCAAGAATGGGCGGGGCCTCAGGGTGAATGCTGGTTTCTCCTACACTGAATGTTGGACAACGTGCCAACAACAAGGGTTCTTGCCATGGGTAAGGAGGAGTTCTGATTTCTCCATCACACTCACCCCTGGGCAGTGATTGGAGATAAGGTCTCGGTTCTGAAGCCTGAAAACTGAGGTAGGGAAGAGATCATGACCTAAGGCCATGGCGGGTTTTATGTGCTCAGTGTGCGGTCAGCTATCTGGGTGTTGGTCAGGAGGTCCGGGCTCAGGTTGTGTTCGAAAGTGCATTAGTGCCCAGGTTAGACTAAATAATTTGGGTAAAGTCGAGTGCGGTGTAGGTTTATCCTCATTTAAGGTGCCTGGGCAGCTCATGAGGCAATAATTTTTTTTCTAGAGGGCAGGCAGGGTGCTGCATTGTGGGTCCGGAATTGTCAAACTTGAGGGCTTCGGGGCCAGGAGTGTGAGGACGAAAGTCTGAGAAGACAAGCTAGACTTGGGTTTCAGGGCGAGGGCATGGCAGGTACCCCCTGCAGATCTGAACCAATATCTCATGCATCTGAAGTCAGGGCGAGGATCAGACGTTGGCTCAGGTTGGAGTTTCTGTGCATGACGGCCGCTTCATGAAGGGAGCGGAATCTCGAGGCCATTAAGGATTTCCCACGTTGGGAGTTGTGGGATGCCCCCTTCAAGGATTCCTACTGCGGGACAATTGAGACCTGTTGGACAGCTCCAGGACATCCCATATGGAATGACTCCAGAGCACCGTTCGCGGATGGATGCCTGGGAAGCCCGCCTTGCATTCCAATTGTCTCCTAGCAACAAGACAGTTTAGATCTGATGGCTCTGCCGGAGCAACCGGGGTGGCTGAGTTGAAATGGACTTTCCTGAGGATGGGTCCTAATGTGTTTTTGTGTCCATGAGGGCCTTGGAATGGGGTGGTGGCTCCGGGACCCTGAAGTACTCTCCTAAGCTTTGGACATGGCTCCCATGCACAGGTTTCCTTGTGGAGACGAGATGAGTTCTACTGGGTGTCTCAGGAAAACCCCTATGCTCGTATTGGAATCAGGCTTTTGAGGACACATGCCTGTAACCCATAGCAATGGATCCTATTATGGCCTAGGGTCCTGACTGGTTCAATCTTCTTCTCTGGGGACATCCATCTATGGTATGAGTGGAGGTCGATTATCAGCTGGTGTCAGACAGCCCTTGTTTGTTCCGGGCGACCTACACTATTGGGATGGCCTCAGGGACTTTGGAGGTTTCTCCTAATTTGTACGATTTTGGACCATGGAATGGGCAGAATTCCCATGGATTGGTAGGCACAGTCCTAATGTGTGGCTCCAGGGGCCCAGCCTGGAGGGTGTGTGGCCCAAGACTTTGAGGACAGAAGTCTGAAAACACAAACTCAGCTTAGGTTTGGGGACGTAGGTATGGCAGGCCCGATCTACAAACCATGAGAAGAACTCTTCAGGATATGAAGAAAGTGTGAGTCTGAGGCGTTTGCTCAGGCTTTTGTCTCTGGATTTTGTATCAGCGATGGCCGTGGAATGTCGGGGAGGCCTCATGGGCCGTGGACGAATCTTCCTCTCTGAGGATTTGGCCCGATTCCCAATTGCTTTTCGTCTATCTGTGGGATGGGAGGACTCATTTCAGGTTTGTTACCTCAGGTGTCCCACCAAAAGAGGAATTCCAAAGCTAAGCCATGGGGAAGACTGAAGGAACAACCAGAACTATGGTAAAAAATTGGGGCCTAGTGGAATGGCAGGCCCAATATGCTGTCTCTTCATCCAGCCACTGAGTGGCCTTACTTGAGGACTGGGCTCAGCCTGAGGGTCACAATGTGTGTTTGTGACCTATGTGGCCCGCGAGCATGGGCGGGGCCTCATGGGCCACACTGGTTTCAACTACACTGAACGTTGGACAACATGCTAACCACAAGGTTTCTTGCCATGGGGAAGGAGTTCTGATTTCAGCATCACCTTCAACCCCGGGCAGTGTTTGGAGATAAGGTCTAGGTTCTGAAACCTGAAAACCGAGGTTGGGAAGAGATGACGACCTAAGTCCATGGCGGCTCCATGTGCTCAGTGTGCGGCCAGCTGTCTGGGAGGGGCCAGGGGGTCCAGGCTCAGGCTGTTTCAGAAAGGGCATTAGTGCCCTGGTCAGCCTATGTATTTGGGGTACAGCCAAGGTCGGTGCAGGTTGATCCTCATTTGGGGTTACTAGATAGCCCCAGAGGACAATGTTTTTCTTCTGGCGGGCATGCAGAGTGCGGCATTGTAGTTCTGGATTGCCAAACTGGAGGGCTTGTGTGCCAGTAGTCTGACGACAAAAGTCTGAGAACACAAGCTAAGCTTAGGTTTCTGGGTGAGGCCATGGCAGGCACAATCTACAGACCTGAATCGAGATCTCGTGCATCTGAAGTCAGGGCGAGGATCAGACGATCGCTCAGGTTGGAGTTTCTGTCCCTGATGGCCCCTTCATGAATGGGGGGGCTTCACGAGGCCATGGGGGTTTTCCCACGATGGGAGTTGTGAGAAGCTCCAAACTGCAGAGAGTCTTCTGCAGGACAATTGAGACCTGTTGTTTGGCTCCAGGCCAATGATTCTGAGCAGGGTTCTAAGGATGGATGGCTGGGTAGCCCACCTCGCATTCCAATTGTCTCCTAGCAACAAGACAGGTTAGATCTCCTGGATGTGGGGAGCAACCGAGGATGCTGCATTGAAATGGACACCCCTGGGGATGGGTCCTAATGTGCCTTTGTGTCTAAGGAGACCTTGGAATGAAGCGGTGGCACTTGGGCCCTAAAGAGTTCTACTAAACAGAGGCTTTGACACAGCTCCAACGTGCAAGTTTCCGATGTGTAGATGAGATGTTTTCTGAAGGGTGAGTCAAGAAACAGCTATATGTTGCTTTTGAAATCCAGGCCTCTGAGGAGAGATTCCTGGAAACCAAAGAAATGGATCTGATTAGTGCCTAGGGGCCTGTTCCTTCCTTTTTACCTCTGGGGACATCTGTCTATGGGTCTGAGTGCAGGTAGGGGCTCTGTAGGGCTCAGATTGCCCCTGTTTTTCCTGGGAAGCCACCACTATTGAGATGGATCAGGGACTTTGGAGGTTTATCCTATTAGAAGGGTTGTGGCCATTGGAATGGGCACACACAATTCCCTTGGAGAGGGCAAGTACAGTCCTTAGGTTTGGCTCCAAGGGCCTTAGCCTGTAAGTTGTGTAGGCCAGGGCTGTTTGGACAGTTGTCTGAAAACACAAACTCGGCTTATGTTTCGGGTCATAGGTATGGCAGGACTGATCTACAGACCATAAGGAGAACTCTTCGGGATTTGAAAGAAGGGCGAGTGTGAGGCTCCTGCTCAAGTTTTTGTCTCTGGATATCGTGTCACTCATGGTCGTGGAATTTCTGGGTGACTTCATGGGAAATGGACGAGTCTTACTCTCTGTTGGTTTGGCCCCGTAAAAGAGTTTGGGGTCATTCTGTGGGCTGGAAGAAGTCCGTTTTTTTTGTTGTTGTTGTTGTTGTTGTTGTTTTCTTTTTTAACCTCAGGTGTCCCTCCGAATGAGGGATTCCAGAGTAGAGCCCTGGGGAGGGGCGACTGGACAATCAGAAATCTGGTTAAAAATTGGGGCCTACGGACCTGTCAAGCCCATTATGACATCTAATGGTCCAGCCAAGGAGAGGACTTACTAGAGGACAGGACTCATGCTGAAGGTCACAATGCGTGTGTATGCCCTCGTCGCACTCAAGAATGGGCGGGGCCTCAGGGTGAATGCTGGTTTCTCCTACACTGAACGTTGGAAAACGTGCCAACCACAAGGGTTCTTGCCATGGGTAAGGAGGAGTTCTGATTTCTGCATCACACTCACCCCTGGGCAGTGATTGGAGATAAGGTCTCGGTCTGAAGCCTGAAAACTGAGGGAGGGAAGAGATCATGACCTAAGGCCATGGCGGGTTTTATGTGCTCAGTGTGCGGTCAGCTTTCTGGGTGTTGGTCAGGAGGTCCGGGCTCAGGTTGTGTTCGACAGTGCATTAGTGCCCAGGTTAGATTATATAATTTGGGTAAAGTCAAGTGCTGTGTAGGTTTATCTTCATTTAGGGTGCCTGGGCAGCTCATGAGGCAAAAATTTTTTTTCTATAGGGCATGCAGGGTGCTGCATTGTGGGTCCGGAATTGCCAAACTTGAGGGCTTCGGGGCCAGGAGTGTGAGGACGGAAGTCTGAGAAGACAAGCTAGACTTGGGTTTCAGGGCGAGGGCACGGCAGGTACCCCCTGCAGATCTGAACCAATATCTCATGCATCTGAAGTCAGGGCGAGGATCAGACGTTGGCTCAGGTTGGAGTTTCTGAGCATGACGGCCGCTTCATGAAGGGAGCGGAATCTCGAGGCCATTGAGGTTTTCCCACGTTGGGAGTTGTGGGATGCCCCCTTCAAGGATTCCTTCTGGGGGACAATTGAGACCTGTTGGACAGCCCCAGGACATCCCATATGGAATGACTCCAGAGCACCGTTCGCGGATGGATGCCTGGGAAGCCCGCCTCGCATTCCTATTGTCTCCTAGCAACAAGACAGTTTAGATCTGCTGGCTCTGCGGGAGCAACCGGGTTGGCTGAGTTGAAATGGACTTTCCTGAGGATGGGTCCTAATGTGTTTTTGTGTCCATGAGGGCCTTGGAATGGGGTGGTGGCTCCAGGACCCTGAAGTACTCTCCTAAGCTTGGACATGGCTCCCATGCACAGGTTTCCTTGTGGAGACGAGATGAGTTCTACTGGGTGTCTCAGGAAAACCCCTATGCTCGTATTGGAATCAGGCTTTTGAGGACACATGCCTCTAACCCAAAGAAATGGATCCTATTATGGCCTAGGGTCCTGACTGGTTCAATCTTCTTCTCTGGGGACATCCATCTATGGTATGAGTGGAGGTCGATTATCAGCTGGTGTCAGACAGCCCTTGTTAGTTCCGGGCGACCTACACTATTGGGATGGCCTCAGGGAATTTGGAGGTTTCTCCTAATTTGTACGATTTTGGACCATGGGATGGGCAGAATTCCCATGGATTGGTAGGCACAGTCCTAATGTGTGGCTCCAGGGGCCCAGCCTGGAGGGTGTGTGGCCCAAGACTTTGAGGACAGAAGTCTGAAAACACAAACTCAGCTTAGGTTTGGAGACGTAGGTATGGCAGGCCCGATCTACAAACCATGAGAAGAACTCTTCAGGATATGAAGAAAGTGCGAGTCTGAGGCGCTTGCTCAGGCTTTTGTCTCTGGATTTTGTATCAGCGATGGCCGTGGAATGTCGGGGAGGCCTCATGGGCCGTGGACGAATCTTCCTCTCTGAGGATTTGGCCCGATTCACAATTGCTTTTCGTCAATCTGTGGGATGGGAGGACTCATTTCAGTTTTGTTACCTCAGGTGACCCACCAAAAGAGGAATTCCAAAGCTAAGCCGTGGGGAAGACTGAAGGAACAACCAGAACTATGGTAAAAAATTGGGGCCTAGTGGAATGGCAGGCCCAATATGCTGTCTCTTCATCCAGCCACTGAGTGGCCTTACTTGAGGACTGGGCTCAGCCTAAGGGTCACAATGTGTGTTTGTGACCAATGTGGCCTGCGAGCATGGGCGGGGCCTCATGGGCCACACTGGTTTCAACTACACTGAACGTTGGACAACATGCCAACCACAAGGTTTCTTGCCATGGGGAAGGAGTTCTGATTTCAGCATCACCTTCAACCCCGGGCAATGATTGGAGATAAGGTCTAGGTTCTGAAACCTGAAAACCGAGGTTGGGAAGAGATGACGACCTAAGGCCATGGCGGCTCCATGTGCTCAGTGTGCGGCCAGCTGTCTGGGAGGGGCCAGGGGGTCCAGGCTCAGGCTGTGTAATAAAGGGCATTAGAGCCCTGGTCAGCCTTAGTATTTGGGATACAGCCAAGGTCGGTGCAGGTTGATCCTCATTTGGGGTTACTGGATAGCCCCAGAGGACGATGTTTTTCTTCTGTCGGGCCGGCAGAGTGCTGCATTGTATTTCTGGATTGCCAAACTGGAGGGCTTGTGGGCCAGTAGTCTGACGACAAAAGTCTGAGTACACAAGCTAGGCTTAGGTTTCTGGGTGAGGCCATGGCAGGCACAATCTACAGACCTGAATCGAGATCTCGTGCATCTGAAGTCAGGGCGAGGATCAGACGATCGCTCAGGTTGGAGTTTCTGTCCCTGATGGCCCCTTCATGAATGGGGGTGCATCACGAGGCCATGGGGGTTTTCCCACGATGGGAGTTGTGAGAAGCTCCAAACTGCAGAGAGTCTTCTGCAGGACAATTGAGACCTGTTGTTTGGCTCCAGGCCAATGATTCTGAGCAGGGTTCTAAGGATGGATGGCTGGGTAGCCCACCTCGCATTCCTATTGTCTCCTAGCAATAAGACAGGTTAGATCTCCTTGATCTGTGGGGAGCAACCGAGGATGCTGCATTGAAATGGACACCCCTGGGGATGGGTCCTAATGTGCCTTTGTGTCTAAGGAGACCTTGGAATGAAGCGGTGGCACTTGGGCCCTAAAGAGTTCTACTAAACAGAGGCTTTGACACCGCTCCAACGTGTAAGTTTCCCATGTGTAGATGCGAAGTTTTCTGAAGGGTGTGTCAAGAAACAGCTATATGCTGCTTTTGAAATCCAGGCCTCTGAGGAGAAATTCCTTGAAACCAAAGCAATGGATCTGATTAGTGCCTAGGGGCCTGTTCTTTCCTTTTCACCTCTGGGGACATCTGTCTATGGGTCTGAGTGCAGGTAGGTGCTCTGTAGGGCTCAGATTGCCCCTGTTTTTCCTAGGAAGCCACCACTATTGAGATGGATCACGGACTTTGGAGGTTTATCCTATTAGAAGGGTTGTGGCCATTGGAATGGGCACACACAATTCCCTTGGAGAGGGCAAGTACAGTCCTCAGGTTTGGCTCCAGGGGCCTTAGCCTGTAGGTTGTGTAGGCCAGGGCTGTTTGGACAGTTGTCTGAAAACACAAACTCGGCTTATGTTTCGGGTCATAGGTATGGCAGGACTGATCTACAGACCATGAGGAGAACTCTTCGGGATTTGAAAGAAGGGCGAGTGTGAGGCTCCTGCTCAAGTTTTTGTCTCTGGATATCGTGTCACTCATGGTCGTGGAATTTCTGGGTGAATTCATGGGAAATGGACGAGTCTTACTCTCTGTTGGTTTGGCCCCGTCCAAAGAGTATGGGGTCATTCTGTGGGCTGGAAGAAGTCCGTTTTTGTTGTTGTTGTTGTTGTTGTTGTTGTTGTTGTTGTTGTTTTCTTTTTTAACCTTATGTGTCCTATCGAATGAGGGATTCCAGAGTAGAGCCCTGGGGAGGGGCGACTGGACAATCAGAAATCTGGTTAAAAATGGGGGCCTAGGGACATGTCAAGCCCATTATGACATCTAATGGTCCAGCCAAGGAGAGGACTTACTAGAGGACAGGTTCATGATGAGGGTCACAATGCGTGTGTATGCCCTCGTCGCACTCAAGAATGGGCGGGGCCTCAGGGTGAATGCTGGTTTCTCCTACACTGAACGTTGGAAAACGTGCCAACCACAAGGGTTCTTGCCATGGGTAAGGAGGAGTTCTGATTTCTGCATCACACTCACCCCTGGGCAGTGATTGGAGATAGGTGTCGGTTCTGAAGCCTGAAAACTGAGGGAGGGAAGAGATCATGACCTAAGGCCATGGCGGGTTTTATGTGCTCAGTGTGCGGTCAGCTTTCTGGGTGTTGGTCAGGAGGTCCGGGCTCAGGTTGTGTTCGAAAGTGCATTAGTGCCCAGGTTAGACTATATAATTTGGGTAAAGTCGAATGCTGTGTAGGTTTATCCTCATTTAAGGTGCCTGGGGAGCTCATGAGGCAATAATTTTTTTTCTAGAGGGCAGGCAGAGTGCTGCATTGTGGGTCCGGAATTGCCAAACTTGAGGGCTTCGGGGCCAGGAGTGTGAGGACGGAAGTCTGAGAAGACAAGCTAGACTTGGGTTTCAGAGCGAGGGCACGGCAGGTACCCCCTTCAGATCTGAACCAATATCTCATGCATCTGAAGTCAGGGCAAGGATCAGACGTTGGCTCAGGTTGGAGTTTCTGTGCATGACGGCCGCTTCATGAAGGGAGCGGAATCTCGAGGCCATTGAGGTTTTCCCACGTTGGGAGTTGTGGGATGCCCCCTTCAAGGATTCCTTCTGCGGGAAAATTGAGACCTGTTGGACAGCTCCAGGACATCCCATATGGGATGACTCCAGAGCACCGTTCGCGGTTGGATGCCTGGGAAGCCCGCCTCGCATTCCAATTGTCTCCTAGCAACAAGACAGTTTAGATCTGCTGGCTCTATTGATGAACCCCACCATCATGAAGGGGCCATCCTGAACAGAAACTTCAACCTGAGCCTACGTCTGATCCTCGCCCTGACATCAGTTGCATGAGATTTAGATTTAGCTCTACAGAGTGTGCCTGCCATGATCTTGACCCAAAACCTAAGCCTAGCTTGTGTTCTCACACTTCCTTCCTCACAATTCTGGCCCACAAGCCCTCCAGTGTGAGAATTCCGTCGCCACAATGCAGCACTCTTCCTTCCCTCCAGAAGAAAAACGTTGCCCCTGGGGCTACCCAGAAACGCCAAATTAGGATCAATCTGCATGCCATCAACTTTACTCCAATTATACAGTCTAAGCTTGGCACTAATGCCCTGTCTGACACAGCCTGAGCCTGGACCTCCTGGATGACACCCAGAAAGGTGGTGTCACACCTAAGGACTGTGCCAGTACTCTCTAAGGGTACTCTGCCCGTTTCATTTGCCACAACCTTACAGATTAGGAGAAACCTCCAATTCCCAAGACGAGCCCAATAGTGTTGGCCTCCCCCAACAAACATGGGTGATCTGACACAAGCTGAGCAGTGACCTCCATTCTGAATCTTAGACAGAGACACTCAGAGGAGAATATTGAAAAGGACAGGCCCCTAGACCGTAATCAGATCCATTGCTTTGGATTCCAGGCATTGTTCCCCAGATGCTTGGTTTCCAATACCAGGTTGTGGGGGTTTCAGAACAAATCTCGTCTCTACATGGGAAACTTGCTCTTTGGAGCTGCATCAAAACCTCAGGTTAGGAGAATTCTTCAGGGAACAGAGCCACTGCCCCATTCCAAGGGATCCATGGACACAAATCAACATCATGACTGATCCTCATGAGAGTGCATTTCAATACAGCCCCCTCGGTTGTTCCCCCAGTGACAGCAGATCGAATCCTCCTTTTCACTAGGACACAACTGGAATGCAAGTTGGACTGCCCAGGCATCCATCATTAGAACTGTGCTTTGGAGCATTTCTTATGGGACGTCCTTGATCCATCCAAAAGTTCGTGACTGTCCCGCTGACGGAATCCTTGTGGTTTGGAGCATCACACTCTCACAAAGTTGGAAATCTTCCATGGTTTCCTGATGCCCCCCCCCACCTTCATGAAGGGGACATCATGTTCAGAAACTCCAACCTAAGCCAACATCTGATCCTCGCCCTGACTTCAGATGCACGAGATCTCATTTCAGGTCTGTAGAGTGTGCCTGCCATGTCACCGCTGCGAATTCTAAGCTGAACTTGTGTTCTCAGACTTCTGTCCAAAAACACCTGGCCCACAAGCCCTGAAGTTGGCAATTCTGGAGCCAGAATGCAGCACTCTGCCTGCCCTCCAGAAGAAAATCTTTGCCCTATGGGGCCAACCAGAAACCCCAAATGAGGACCAACCTTCACATCACTCGACTGTACCCCAATTATACAGTCTAGCCTGGGGACTAATGCCCTGCCTGACACAGCCTGAGCCCAGACCTCATGATGGACACAGACATCTGGCCGCACACTAAGTGCATCGGACCCACCATGGACTTAGGTCGTCATCTCTTACCAACCTCGGTTTTCAGGCTTCAGATTCTAGACCTTATCTCTACTCACTGCCATGCCATGTACGTGATGCAGAAATCAGAACTCCTCCTTCCCCATGACCAGAAACCCTGTGGTTGGCATGTTGTCCATCGTGCAGTGTAGGAGAAACCAGCATGGCCCATGAGGCCTCAGACATGCTTGAGGGCTGCAATGGGCACAAACACACATTAGGACCCTAAGCATGAACCCTGGCCTCAAGTAAAGCCTCTCCGGGGCTGGACCAAGAGCCCACATATGGAGATTACCATGCCCCTACTCCCCAAACCTTAACCAGTGCTTGAGAAGTCTAGTCACCCCTACTCAGATCTCTTCTCTAGAATCCCTCCTTGGTGGGACACATGAGGTTAAAAAAAAAATAGAGAAAGGACTTCTACCGTCCAAAGAATGACCGCAAACACTTGGAATTGGGCCAAATTCACAGAGAGAAATACTCGTCCATGACTGATGAGGCCACCCTGACATTCCACGGCCACCATTGACACAAAATCCGGAGACAAAAGCCTGAAAAAGCGCCACACACTCGCCCTTTGTTCAAAGCCTGAAAAATTCTCACGGTCTGTAGATCGGGCCTGCCATACCTATGTCCCCAAACCTAAGCCAAGTTTCTGTTTTCAGACTTCTGTCTCCATTGTCCTGGCCCACACACCCTCAAGGCTTGGCCCCATGGAGCCACACCTCAGGACTGTGCCTGCCCTCTCCATGGGAATTCTGCTCATTCCTTTGGCACAACCTGACAGATTAGGAGAAACATCCGAAGTCCCCGAGGCCACCCCAATATTGTAGGATGTCCGGGACAAACAGGGACCATCTGCCACAAGCTGAGCCACTACCTCCAATCAGACCTGTAGATAGATATCCATAGAAAAGAAGATTGAACAGGACAGGCACCTAGGCCCTAAACGGATCCATTGCTTTTGTTTTCACGTATCTCTCCTCAGAGGCCTGGATTCCAATACCAGCACATGGGGGTTTCTGGAGCTACCAATCAGAACAAATCGCATGCCACATGGGAATCATGCTATATGGAACTGTGTCTAAACCTCCAGTTAGGAGAAAATTTCACATCACTGGATCCACCGCCCCATTTCAATGTCTCAATGGACACAATCCCACATTATGACCCATCCTCAGGAGAGTCTATTTCAACTCAAACCTGGCGGTTGCTCACCCAGTGCCAGCAGATCAAACCTGCTTTGTCACTAGGAGACAATTGGAATGCGAGTTTGTTGCCCAGGTATCCGTTGTTAGAACTCTGCTCTGGAGAAATTCCTAATGGGGTGTCCTTGATCCATTCAACAGGTCTCAACTGTCCTGCAGAAGGAATCCTTGTAGTTTGCAGCATCACACACTCGCACCGTGGGAAAACCTCCATGGCCTCGTGATGCCTCCACCTTCAGGTAGAGGACATCATGGACAGAAACTCCCGTCTGATTCGCCCTGACTTCAGATGCATGAGATCTCAATTCAGCTCTGCAGAGTGTTCCTGCCTTGCCCTCGCCCCAAAACCTAAGCCAGCTCACGTTCTCAGACTTCCGTCCTCACACTCCTGGCCCACAAGCCTTCCACTTTGGGAATTCTGGAGACAAAATGCAGCACTCTGCCTGCCCTCCAGAAAAGAGACTTTGCCCTAGGGGTCTACCCAGAAACATCAAATGAGGATCAACCTGCAATTCTCTAGACTGTACCCCAATTATACAGTCTAGCCTGGGCACTAATGCCCTGTCTGACACAGCCTGACCCCAGACCTCGTGACCGACACCCAGACACCTGGCCTCACACTGAACACATCGAACATGCCATGGCCATAGGTCATCATCTCTTCCCAACCTTGGTCTTCAGGCTTCAGAAGCTAGACGTTATCTCCACTCACAACTAAGTGATGTACGTGATGCAGAAATCAGAACTTCACCTTCCCCATGACCAGAAACCTTGTGGTTGGCATGTTGTCCAACGTTCAGTATATGAGAACCCAGCATGGCCCATGAGGCCTCAGACATGCTTGAGGGCTGCGATGGGCACAAACACACATTAGGACCCTAAGCATGAACCCTGGCCTCAAGTAAAGCCTCTCCGGGGCTGGACCAAGAGCCTGCATATGGGACTTGCCATGCCCCTACTCCCCCAATCCTAGCCAGAGCTTGAGAAGTCTAGTCAACCTTATTCAGAGCTCTTTTCTGGAATCCCTCTTTGGTGGGACACATAAGGTAAAAAAAAAAAAAAAAAAACCAAGATAAAGAAAAAAAAAAAGTAAGGACTCCTACCATCCAAAGAATGACCCCAAACACTTGGAATTTGGCCAAATCCACAGAGAGAAATACTCGTCCATGGTCGATGACGCCAGCCTGACATTCCACGGCCACCATTGACACAAAATCCGGAGACAAAAACCTGAAAAAGCGCCACACACTTGCCCTTTGTTCAGAGCCCCCAAAATTCTCAAGGTCTGTAGATCGGGCCTGCCATACCTATGTCCCCAAACCTAAGCCGAGTTTGTGTTTTCAGACTTCTGTCTCCATTGTCCTCACCCACACACCCTCAAGGCTTGGCCCCATGGAGCCACACCTCAGGACTGTGCCTGCCCTCTCCAAGGGAATTCTGCTCATTCATTTGGCACAACCTGACAGATTAGGAGAATCATCCAAAATCTCTGAGGCCATCCCAATAGTGTAGAATGTCCTGGACATACAGGGACCCTCTGGCACAAGCTGAGCCACTACCTCCAATCAGAACCTTAGACAGATATCCATAGAAAAGAATATTGAACAAGACAGGCACCTAGGCCCTAATTGGATCCATTGCTTTTGTTTTCAGTCATCTCTCCTCAGAGGCCTGGATTCCAATACCAGCATAAGGGGGTTTCCAGAGATACCTATCAGAAAAAATCTCGTCTCCACATGGGAATCTTGCTCTATGGAGCTGTGTCATAACCTCCAGTTAGGAGAAAACTTCAGGTAACTGGAGCCACTGCCCCATTTGAATATCTCCATGGACACAATCCCAAATTATGACCCATCCTCAGGAGAGTCCATTTCAACTAAACCCCCTCGGTTGCTACCCCAGAGCCAGCAGATTGAACCTGCCTTGTCGCTAGGAGACAATTGAAATGCGAGTTGGGCTCTTCAGGCATCCATCCTTAGAACCCTGCTCTTGCGTCGTTCCTTATGGGACATCCTTGAGCCATCCAACAGGTCTCGACTGTCCCACAGGAGTCCTTGTGCATGGACCACCTAACAACTCATATCATGGAAAGCTTCCAAGGTCACATGATGCCCCCAATCTTCATGAAGGCAGATCATGGAAAGAAACTCCAACCTGAGCCAACAGCTGATCTTCGCCTTGACTTCAGATGCATGAGATCTTGATTCAGCTCTTCAGAGTGTACCTGCTGTGCCCTCACCCCAAAACCTAAGCGTACCTAGTGTTCTCCGACTTCCGTCCTCACTCTCCTGGACCACACGCCCTCTATTTTGGGATTTCCGATGACACAGTGCTGCACTCTGCCTGCCCTCTAGAAGAAAAATATTGCCCTATGGGTCTACCCAGAAACCTCAAATGAGGATAAACCTGCACGTCACTCAACTGTACACCAAATATAGTCTAGCCTGTGCACTAATGCCCTGTCTGAAATAACCTGAGGCCTGAATTCCCAACCGACACCCAGACAGCTTGCAGTACACTGAGAACATCTGAACCGCCATGGCCTTAGGTCGCCATCTCTTTCCAACTTCGGTTTTCAGGCTACAGAATCCTAGACCTTATCTCTACTCACTTCACATGGGTGAACGTGATGCAGAAATCAGAACTCCTCCTGCCCTCTCGCCAGAATCTTGTGGTTGGCATCTTGTCCAACGTTCAGTGGAGGACCCCTGTAGGGCCTACAGGGGTAGTAGTAGGGCCCCTGAGGGTAGTGTAGGGTCCCTGAGGCCCTGCCTATGCTTAAGAGCTGCGGTGGGCTCAAACACACATTGGGACCCTCAGTATGAGCCCTGTCCTCAAGTAAAGCCTCTCAGTGGCTGGACCATGAGCCCACATATGGGGCCTGCCATGCCCCAAGTCACCCAATCTTAACCAGAGGTAGAGACATCTAGTCACCCCTACTCAGGGCTCTGCTCTGGAATCCCTCTTTGGTGGGACATTTGAGGTAAATAAACACAGAAAGGACTCCTCCCACTCACAGAATGACCCCAATCACTTGGGATTGGGCCATGCCAAGTGATTGGGGTCCAGAGAGAAAGACTCGTCCATGGCCCATGAGGCCAGCCCGACATTCCACGGCCACTATTGACACAAAATCCAGAGACATAAGCTTCAGCAAGCGTTCACACTCACCCTTAGGTCATAGCCCAAAAAATTCTCCTCATGGTCTATAGATTGGGCCTGCCATACCTACGTCCCCAAACCTAAGCCGAGTTTCTGTTTTAAGACTTCTATCCTGACATCCCTGTCCCACACACCCTCCAGACTGAGGCCCCTGGAGCCACACCTCAGGACTGTGCCTGCCCTCTCCAAGGAAATTCTTCCCATTCCATTGGCCACAACCCTACAGATAAGGAGAAACCTCCAAAGTCCCAGAGGCCATTCCAATAGTGTAGGCCACCCAGGACAAAGAGGGGCGATCTCTCACAAGCTGAGCAACGACGTCAACTCACCCGTAGACAGATAACCCAAGAGAAGAAGATTAAACTGGACTGGCCCCTAGAATGTAATTGGTTCCATTGCTTTTTTTTCTAAGCATCTCTCCTCAGAGGCCTGTTTTCCAATACCAGCATATGGGGGATTCCAGAGATACCAATCAGAACAAATCTTGTCTTCACATGGGAAACTTATTATTTGGAGCTCTGTAAAAGCCTCCAGTTAGGAGAAACCTTCAGGTAGCCGGAGCAACCGCCCTAATCCAAGGTCTCCATGGACACATACCCGCATTATAACCATTCGGCAGGAGAGTACATTTCAACTCAGCCCCGTCGATTACTCCCCCAGAGGCAGAATATCAAACCTGCCTTGTCGCTAGGAGACAACTGGAATGCAAAGCAGACTCTCTAGGCATCCATCCTTGGAATCCTGCTCTGGCGCCGTTCCATATGGGATGTCCTGGAGCCTTCCAACAGGTCTTGACTGTCCCACAGAAGGAATCCTTGCAGATGGGAGCATCTCACAACTCCTATCGTGGGAAAACCTACATGGCCTCATGAGATGCTCCCCTTTATAAAGGGGCCATCATGGACAGAAACTCCAACCTGAGCCAACTTCTGATGCATTGCTTTGGTTTCTAGGTATCTCTCCTCAGAGGCCTGGTTTCCAATATCAGAATATGGGGGTTTCCTAAGGAAACAATCAGAACAGATCTCATCTCCACATGGGAAACTTGCTCTTTGGAGCTGTGTCAATACCTCAGGTTAGGAAGATCCTTCAGGGCGCTGGCGCCATGGCCCAATCCCAAGTTCTCCAAGGACACAAACTTACATTATGATCCATTCTCAGGAGAGTCCATTTCAAATCAGCCCCCTCGGCTGCTCACCCTGAGGCAGCAGATCAAACCTTCCTTGTCACTAGGAGACAGTTAGAATGGGAGGCGGGCTGCCCAGGCATCCATCCTTAGAACCCTGCTCTGGAGAACTTCTTTATGGGACGTCTTGAATCCAACCAACCTGTCTTGACTGTCTCGCAGAATGTATCCTTGTGGTTTGAAGCATCACACAATAACACTGTGAGAAAACCTTCATTTCCTCATGATGCCCCACACCTTCATAAATGGGCCATCATGGACAGAAACTCCATCCTAAGCAAAAGTCTGATCCTCGCCCTGAATTCAGAAGCATGAGATCTCGATTCAGCACTTGAGAGTGTGCCTGCTGGGCCCTCTCCCCGAAACCTAAGCCAAACTTGTGTTCTCAGACTTCCGTCCTCAGAATCCTGGCCACACCCCTCCAGTTTGGAAATTCTGGAGACACAATGCAGCACTCTTTCTGCCCTCCAGAAGAAAAATGTTGCCCTATAGGGCTAACCAGAAACGCCAAATGAGTAACAACCTGCATGCCACTCGACCATACCCCAATTATACAGTCTAGCCTGTGCACTAAAGCCCTGTCTGACACAGCCTGAGGGCAGACCTCCAGTCCAACACCCAGACAGCTGGCCGTACACAGAGCATATCACACCCACAATGGCTTTAGGCCATCATTTCTACCCAACGTCAGTTTTCACCTTCAGAACCTAGACCTTATCTCCACTCACTGCTCAGGAGTGAACGTGATGCAAGAATCAGAACTTCTCCTTCGCCTTGGCAAGAAACCTAGTGGTTGGCATGTTGTCCAATGTTCATTGTAGGAGAAAGCAGCATGGACTAGGAGGCCCAACCTATCCCTGAGGGCCACAATGTGCACAAACACACTTTGTGACCCTCAGCGTGAGCCCTATCCTCATGTAAAGCCTCTTAGTGACTGGAACAACAGCCCACATATGGGGCTGGCCAAGCCCCTAGTCCCCCAATCTCAACCAGAGTTCGAAATGTCTAGTCACCCCTACTCAGGGCTCAACTCTGGAATCCCTCTTTGGTGGGACACCTGAGGAAAAAAAAAAAAAAATACAGAAAGGACTCTTCCCATCCACAGAATGATCCCAACCATTTGGTATCAGGCCAAATCATCAGAGAAAGAATTGTCCATGGCACTTGAGGACACCCCGACATTCCGCGGCCACCGTTGACCCAAAATCCAGAGACAAAAGCCTGAGCAAGCGCCACATACTAGCCCTTTGTTCATAGCCCGGAAAATTCTCACAGTCTGTAGATCGAGCCTTCATACATACATCCCCAAACCTAAGCTGAGTTTGTGTTTTCAGACTTCTGTCCCCACAGTCCTGGCCCACACACCATCCAAGTTGGGGCCCCTGGAGCCACACCTCAGGACTCTGGCTTCCCTCTCCAGGGGAATTCTGCCATTTCCATTGGCCACAACCCTATAGATTAGGAGTATCCTCCAATCTCCCCGAGGCCATCCGAATAGTGTTGGCTGCCCAGGACAAACAGGGATGATCTCTCACAAGTTAGGAAACTACCTCCACTCAGACCCAGAGACAGATATCCCCAGAGAATAAGATTGAACTGTACAGGCACTTAGGCCCTAATCAGATCCATTGCTTTTGATTCCAGTCATCTCTCCTCAGAGGCCTGGTTTCCAATACCAGCATATGGGAGATTCCTTAGGCACTCATCAAAACAATTCTCTTCTCTACATAGGAAACATACTCTTTAGAGCTCCATCAAAACCTCCGGTTATGAACATCCCTCAAGGCCCCAGATCAAGCACCCCATTCCAAGGTCTACATGGACACAAATGCACATTATGACCCATCCTCAACTCACACCTTTCAACACACCCGCCTCGGTTGCTCCCCTAGATCCAGCATATCGAACTTGCCTTGGCTCTATGAGACACCTGGAATGGGAGGCAGGCTGCCCAGGCATCCATCCTTAGAACCCTGCTCTGGATAACTTCCTTATGGGATGTCCTGGAGCCATCCAACAGGTCTGGACTGTCCCACAGAAGGAATCATTGCGGTTTGGAGCATCTCACAATTCCCATCGTGGGAAAACCTCCATGTCCTCGTGACACCCTCCCCTTCAGGAAGGGGCCGTCATGGACAGAAACTCCGACCTAAGCCAACTTCTGATCCTAGCTCTGTCTTCAGGTATACGGGATCTCGAATCATCTCTGCAGAGGGTGCCTGCCGTCCCCTCACCCCGAAATCTAAGTCTGGCTTGTGTTCTCAGAATTCTTTCCTCACACTCCTGGCCCACAAGCCTTCCAGTTTGGGAATTCTGGAGCCACTAAGTGGCACTGTGTCTTCCCTCCAGTAGAAAAACGTTGCCCTTTGGGGCTACCCAGTAACCACAAATGAGTACCATCTGCACGAAACTCGGCTGCACCCCAATGATACAGTCTAGCCTGGGCATTAATTCCCTGTCTGCCACAGCCTGAGCCTGCACCTCCCAACCCACACTCAACAGCTGGCCGAACACTGAGCACATCAGACACACCATGGCCTTAGGTCTTCATCTCTTCCCAACCTCAGTTTTCAGGCTTCAGAACCTAGACCTTAAATCCTATCACAGTCCAGGAGTGAAAGTGTTGCAGAAAATAGAACTCCTTCTTCCCCATGGCCAGAAAACTTTTGGTTGCCATATTGTGCAACGTTCAGTGTAGGAGAAACCAGCATGGTACATTAGGCCACGCCCTGACTTGAGGGGCTCCTTGGGCACAAAAACACATTGTGAAACTCAGTGTGAGACCTATCCTCAAGGAAGGCCTCTCAGTGTCTGGACCAAGAGCCCACATATGGGGCTTGCCATGTTCTTAGGTCCCAATGTTAACCAGAGGTCTGGTTTTCCAGTTGCCCCCACCCACGACTCTGCTCTTGAATCCGTCTTCTGGTAGTCCACCTGAGGTAAAAAAAAAAAAAATAAAAAAAAAAATACAGAAAGGCCTCCTCCCTTCCGACAGAATGACCCCAAACTCTTAGAATCGGGTCAAATCCCCAGAAAGGGAGCCTCATCGATGGCCCATGAGGACACCCCGACATTCCATGGCAATCGGTGACACATTTCCAGAAAAAAAAAAAAAAAAAAGCATGAGCAAGCACCTCACATTCGGCATTTGTTCATATGCCGAAGAGTTCTCCTCACGGTCTATAGATCGGGCCGGCCATAACTACATCCCCCAACCTAAGTGGAGTTTGTGTTTTCAGACTTTTGACCAAATAGCCCTGGACCACACACGCTCCACACTTGGGTCCCTGGAGCCACACCTCAGGACTGTGCTTCCCTTTCAAGGGAATTCTTCCCATTCCATTGGCCACAACCTTGCAAATGAGGAAAAACCTCCAAAGTCACCGAGGCCATCCCAATAGTGTAGGCCGCCCAGGACAAACAGGGGTGATCTCAAACCAGCTGAGCAACTACCTCCACTCAGACAACAGATGTCCCCAGAGAAGAATATTGAACCGGACAGGCCCCTAGGCCCTAATCAGATCCATTGCTTTGGTTTCCAGGCATCTCTCCTCAGATGCCTAGTTTCCAATACCAGCATATGGTGGTTTCCTGAGGCACCAATAAGAACAAATCTCGTCTCCCCATGGAAAACTTGCTCATTGGAGCTTTGTCATAACCTCTGGTTAGGAGAATCCTTCAGGGCCCTGGTGCCACTGCCGCATACCAAGGTCTCCATGGACTCAATCCAACATTAAGACCATCCTCAGGAAAGTCCATTTCAACTCAGCCCCCTTTGTTGTTACCCCAACCCAGCAGATCAAACGTTTCTTGTTGCTAGGACACAATTGGAATGTGAGGGTGGCTGCCCAGCATCCATACTTAGAACCCTGTTCTGGAAAAATACCTTATAAGACGTCCTGGAGCCATCCAACAAATCTTAATTGTCCCACAGAAGGAATCCTTGCGGTTTGGAGCATCTCACAACTCCAATAGTGGGAAAACCCCCATGGCCTCATAATGCCCCCCCTTCCTGAAGGGGCCAACATGGACAGAAACTCAAACCTGAGCCAAAGTCTGAACCTCGACCTGACTTCAGACGCATGAGATCTCAATTCAGCTCTGCAGAGTGTGCCTGCCATGTCCTTGCCCCGAAACCTAAGCCTAGCTTGTGTTCTCAGACTTCCGTCCTCACTCTCCTGGCCCACAAGCCCTCCAGTTTGGGAATTCCGAAGCCACAATGCAGCACTCTGCTTGCCCTCCAGAAGAAAAACTTTGCCCTATGCTGCTAATAAGAAACCCCAAATGATTTTCTAATGCATGCCACTCGATTGTAAAGCAATTATACATCCCACCCTGTATACTAATGCCCTGTCTGGCAGAGCCTGAGACAAGACATCCCAAACGACACCCAGACAGCTGGCCCCAACCTGGACACATAGGACCCGCTATGGCTGTAGGTCGTCATCTCTTCCCAACCTCTGTTTTCAGGCTTCAGAACCTAGACCTTATCTCCAATCACTGCCCAGGGGTGAACGTGATGCAGAAATTAGAATTCCTCCTTCCCCATGGCCAGAAACCTTGTGGTTGGCATGTTGTACAACGTTCAATGTGGGAAAACCAGCATTGTCCGAAAGGCCACGCCAGTGCTTGAGGGCCGCCTAGGGCACAGACATGCATTGTGACCTGCAGTGTGAGTCCCGTATTAAAGTAACGCCTTTCAGTGGCTGGACCAAGATCCTGCATATGGGGCTTGTCATATCCATAGGCCCCCAGGCTAAACCAGAGGGCGAGTATTCCAGTTGTCAGTACCCACTGCTATGCTCTAGAATCCCTCTACTGGGGGGACACATGAAGCAGAAAACAGAACACTTCCCTTCCCACAGAATGACCCCAAACTTTGGGGGCTGGACAAACTACCAGAGAGGGAGACTTCTACGACCCATGAGGCAACTCCTACATTAAACGGCCATTGTGGACAAAACATCCAGAGACAAAAGCCTGAGCGACTGCCTCCCTCTCACCCTTCTTTCATATCCAGAGGAACTCCCCTCATGGACTGTAGATCAGGCCTGCCGTAACCTCGGCCCCAAACCTGAGCTGAGTTAGGGTTTTTGGATGTCTGTCTGCACAGCCATGGCCCACACAGCCTCCAGGCTAGGGTCTCTGGAGCCACACCACAGTACTGTGCCTGCTCTCTCCTAAGAAACTGCCCATTCCATTGGCCACAACTCTACAAAATAGTAGAAACCTCAAGGTCCCCAAGGACATCCCACTACCCCAAGCCGCACTGGACAAATAGGGGCATTATGACACAAGCTGAGCAACTACAACCTCCATGCAGACACACAGACAGATATCCGCAGAGACAGAAGATTGAACCAGACAGGCCCCTAGGCCCTATTATGAACTCTTGCTTTGGTGTCCAGGTATCACTCCTCAGAGGCCTGGGTTCGAAGACCAGCATACGGGGCTTTCCTGAGGCAACAGACAGAAGACCTCTCATCTCCACATGGGAAGCTTCCTTGTTGGGGTTGTGTCAAGCCCTTCGGGTTGGAGAATCCTGCAGAGTCCCTTAGCTACTGCCACATTCCAAGGTCTCCATGGCCACCAACCCACATTATGACTCATCCTCAGCAGAGTCCATTTAAACTCAGCCTTCTGGGTAGCTCACCCAAGAGCCCGCAGATTGAGCGTGCCTTGTCTCGACCAGGCAATGGGAAGGTGAGTTGGCGTTTCTCGGCATCCATGCTTACGGCCCTGCTCTCGAGTCTTTCTGTATGGGGCATCCTGGAACCATCCAATAGTACTCGACTGTCCTGAAGAAGGAAACTTTGAAGTTTGGAGCAGCTCACAACTCCCAGCGTAGGGAAACCTCCCTGGCCTCATGACGCCCCCACCCCCTTCAGGAAGGGGCCGTCATGGACACAAACTCCAGCTTGAGGCAACATCTGATACTCGCCCTGACCTCACCTGCAGGAGATCTCGATTCAGCCTCTGCAGAGTGGGCCTGCCATGCTCTTGGCCCCAAAACTCGTGCTAGCTTGTGTTTTCAGACTTCCTTCCTCACAATCCTGGCCACACCCCTCCAGTTTGGCAATTCTGGAGACACAATGCAGCACTCTGCCTGCCCTCCAGAAGAAAAATGTTTCCCTATAGGGCTAACCAGAAACGCCAAATGAGTAACAACCTGCATGCCACTCGAACATACCCCAATTATACAGTCTAGCCTGTGCACTAAAGCCCTGTCTGACACAGCCTGAGGGCAGACCTCCAGTCCAACACCCAGCCAGCTGGCCGTACACAGAGCATATCACACCCACAATGGCTTTAGGCCATCATCTCTACCCAACCTCAGTTTTCACCTTCAGAACCTAGACCTTATCTCCACTCACTGCTCAGGAGTGAACGTGATGCAAGAATCAGAACTTCTCCTTCGCCTTGGCAAGAAACCTAGTGGTTGGCATGTTGTCCAATGTTCATTGTAGGAGAAAGCAGCATGGACTAGGAGGCCCCACCTATCCCTGAGGGCCACAATGTGCACAAACACACATTGTGACCCTCAGCGTGAGCCCTATCCTCATGTAAAGCCTCTTAGTGACTGGAACAAAAGCCCACCCCACATATGGGGCTTGCCAAGCCCCTAGTCCCCCAATCTCAACCAGAGTTCGAGATGTCTAGTCACCCCTACTCAGGGCTCTACTCTGGAATCCCTCTTTGGTGGGACACCTGAGGTAAAAAAAAAAAAAAATACAGAAAGAACTCTTCCCATCCACAGAATGATCCCAACCACTTGGGATCAGGCCAAATCATCAGAGAAAGAATTGTCCATGGCCCTTGAGGACACCCCGACATTCCTCGGCCACCGTTGACACAAAATCCAGAGACAAAAGCCTGAGCAAGCGCCACATACTCGCCCTTTGTTCATAGCCCGGAAAATTCTCACGGTCTGTAGATCGAGCCTTCATATATACATCCCCAAACCTAAGCTGAGTTTGTGTTTTCAGACTTCTGTCCCCACAGTCCTGGCCCACACACCATCCAAGTTGGGGCCCCTGGAGCCACACCTCAGGACTGTGGCTTCCGTCTCCAGGGGAATTCTGCCATTTCCATTGGCCACAACCCTATAGATTAGGAGTATCCTCCAATCTCCCCGAGGCCATCCGAATAGTGTTGGCTGCCCAGGACAGACAGGGATGATCTCTCACAAGTTAGGAAACTACCTCCACTCAGATCCAGAGACAGATATCCCCAGAGAATAAGATTGAACTGGACAGGCACTTAGGCCCTAATCAGATCCATTGCTTTTGATTCCAGTCATCTCTCCTCAGAGGCCTGGTTTCCAATACCAGCATATGGGAGATTCCTTAGGCACTCATAAAAACAATTCTCTTCTCTACATAGGAAACATACTCTTTAGGGCTCCATCAAAACCTCCGGTTATGAACATCCCTCAAGGCCCCGGATCAAGCATCCCATTCCAAGGTCTACATGGACACAAATGCACATTATGACCCATCCTCAACTCACCCATTTCAACACACACGCCTCGGTTGCTCCCCTAGATCCAGTAGATCGAACTGCCTTGGCTCTATGAGACACCTGGAATGGGAGGCAGGCTGCCCAGGCATCCATCCTTAGAACCCTGCTCTGGATAACTTCCTTATGGGAGGTCCTGGAGCCATCCAACAGGTCTCGACTGTCCGACAGAAGGAATCATTGCGGTTTGGAGCATCTCACAATTCCCATCGTGGGAAAACCTCCATGTCTTCGTGACACCCTCCCCTTCATGAAGGGGCCGTCATGGACAGAAACTCCGACCTAAGCCAACTTCTGATCCTAGCTCTGTCTTCAGGTATACGGGATCTCGAATCATTTCTGCAGAAGGTGCCTGCCGTCCCCTCACCCCGAAATCTAAGTCTGGCTTGTGTTCTCAGAATTTTTTCCTCACACTCCTGGCCCACAAGCCTTCCAGTTTTGGAATTCTGGAGCCACTATGTGGCACTGTGTCTTCCCTCCAGAAGAAAAACTTTGCCCTTTGGGGCTACCCAGTAACCACAAATGAGTACCATCCTGCATGAAACTCGACTGCACCCCAATGATACAGTCTAGCCTGGGCATTAATTCCCTGTCTGCGACAGCCTGAGCCTGCACCTCCCAACCCACACTCAACAGCTGGCCGAACACTGAGCACATCAGACACACCATGGCCTTAGGTCTTCATCTCTTCCCAACCTCAGTTTTCAGGCTTCAGTACCTAGACCTTAAATCCAATCACAGTCCAGGAGTGAAAGAGTTGCAGAAAATAGAACTCCTTCTTCCCCATGGCCAGAAAACTTTTGGTTGCCATATTGTGCAACGTTCAGTGTAGGAGAAACCAGCATGGTACATTAGGCCACGCCCTGACTTGAGGGGCTCCTTGGGCACAAAAACGCATTGTGAAACTCAGTGCGAGACCTATCCTCAAGGAAGGCCTCTCAGTGTCTGGACCAAGAGCCCACATATGGGGCTTGCCATGTTCTTAGGTCCCAATGTTAACCAGAGGTCTGGTTGTCCAGTTGCCCCCACCCACGACTCTGCTCTGGAATCCCTCTTTTGGTGGTCCACCTGAGGTAAAAAAAATAAATAAATAAATGAATAAAAATAAACAAAAAAAAAAACAGAAAGGCCTCCTCCCTTACGACAGGATGACCCCAAACTCTTGGGATCTGGTCAAATCCCCAGAAAGGGAGCCTCATTGATGGCCCATGAGGACACCCCGATATGCCATGGCAATCGGTGACACATTTCCAGAAAAAAAAAAAAAAAAAAAGCATGAGCAAGCACCTCACATTCGGCATTTGTTCATATGCCGAAGAGTTCTCCTCACGTTCTATAGATCGGGCCGGCCATAACTACATCCCCCAACCTAAGTGGAGTTTGTGTTTTCAGACTTTTGACCAAATAGCCCTGGACCACACACGCTCCACACTTGGGTCCCTGGAGCCACACCTCAGGACTGTGCTTCCCTTTCAAGGGAATTCTTCCCATTCCATTGGCCACAACCTTGCAAATGAGGAAAAACCTCCAAAGTCACCGAGGCCATCCCAATAGTGTAGGCCGCCCAGGACAAACAGGGGTGATCTCAAACCAGCTGAGCAACTACCTCCACTCAGACAACAGATGTCCCCAGAGAAGAATATTGAACCGGACAGGCCCCTAGGCCCTAATCAGATCCATTGCTTTGGTTTCCAGGCATCTCTCCTCAGAGGCCTCGTTTCCAATACCAGCATATGGTGGTTTCCTGAGGCACCAATAAGAACAAATCTCGTCTCCCCATGGAAAACTTGCTCATTGGAGCTTTGTCATAACCTCTGGTTAGGAGAATCCTTCAGGGCCCTGGTGCCACTGCCCCATACCAAGGTCTCCATGGACTCAATCCAACATTAAGACCATCCTCAGGAAAGTCCATTTCAACTCAGCCCGCTCTGCTGCTACCCCAAGCCAGCAGATCAAACGTTTCTTGTTGCTAGGAGACAATTGGAATGTGAGTCTGGCTGCCCAGGCATCCATACTTAGAACGCTGTACTGGAAAAATACCTTATAAGAAGTCCTGGAGCCATCCAACAAATCTTAATTGTCCCACAGAAGGAATCCTTGCGGTTTGGAGCATCTCACAACTCCAATAGTGGGAAAACCCCCATGGCCTCATAATGCCCCATCTTCCTGAAGGGGCCAACATGGACAGAAACTCAAACCTGAGCCAAAGTCTGAACCTCGACCTGACTTCAGACGCATGAGATCTCAATTCAGCTCTGCAGAGTGTGCCTGCCATGTCCTTGCCCCGAAACCTAAGCCTAGCTTGTGTTCTCAGAGTTCCGTCCTCACTGTCCTGGCCCATAAGCCCTCCAGTTTGGGAATTCCGAAGCCACAATGCAGCATGCTGCCTGCCCTCCAGAAGAAAAACTTTGCCCTATGCTGCTAATAAGAAACCCCAAATGATTTTCTAATGCATGCCACTCGATTGTAAAGCATTTATACAGCCCACCCTGTATACTAATGCCCTGTCTGGCACAGCCTGAGACAAGACATCCCAAACGACACCCAGAAAGCTGGCCCCAACCTGGACACATAGGACCCGCTATGGCTGTAGGTCGTCATCTCTTCCCAACCTCGGTTTTCATGCTTCAGAACCTAGACCTTATCTCAAATCACTGCCCAGGGGTGAACGTGATGCAGAAATTAGAATTCCTCCTTCCCCATGGCCAGAAACCTTGTGGTTGGCATGTTGTCCAACGTTCAATGTGGGAAAACCTGCATTGTCCGAAAGGCCACGCCAGTGCTTGAGGGCCGCCTAGGGCACAGACATGCATTGTGACCTGCAGCGTGAGTCCCGTATTAAAGTAACGCCTCTCAGTGGCTGGACCAAGATCCTGCATATGGGGCTTGTCATATCCATAGGCCCCCAGGCTTAACCAGAGGGCGAGTATTCCAGTTGTCAGTACCCACTGCTATGCTCTAGAATCCCTCTACTGGGGGGACACATGAAGCAGAAAACAGGACACTTCCCTTCCCACAGAAGGACCCCAAACTCTTGGGGGCTGGACAAACTACCAGAGAGGGAGACTTCTACGACCCATGAGGAACTCCTACATTAAACGGCCATTGTGGACAAAACATCCAGAGACAAAAGCCTGAGCGACTGCCTCCCTCTCACCCTTCTTTCATATCCAGAGGAACTCCCCTCATGGACTGTAGATCAGGCCTGCCGTAACCTCGGCCCCAAACCTGAGCTGAGTTAGGGTTTTTGGATGTCTGTCTGCACAGCCATGGCCCACACAGCCTCCAGGCTGGGGTCTCTGGAGCCACACCACAGAACTGTGCCTGCTCTCTCCTAAGAAACTGCCCATTCCATTGGCCACAACTCTACAAAATAGTAGAAACCTCAAGGTCCCCAAGGACATCCCACTACCGCAAGCCGCACTGGACAAATAGGGGCATTATGACACAAGCTGAGCAACTACAACCTCCATGCAGACACACAGACAGATATCCGCAGAGACAGAAGATTGAACCAGACAGGCCCCTAGGCCCTATTATGAACTCTTGCTTTGGTGTCCAGGTATCACTCCTCAGAGGCCTGGGTTCGAAGACCAGCATACGGGGCTTTCCTGAGGCACCAGACAGAAGACCTCTCATCTCCACATGGGAAGCTTCCTTGTTGGAGTTGTGTCAAGCCCTTCGGGTTGGAGAATCCTGCAGAGTCCCTTAGCTATTGCCACATTCCAAGGTCTCCATGGCCACCAACCCACATTATGACTCATCCTCAGGAGAGTCCATTTAAACTCAGCCTTCTGGGTAGCTCACCCAAGAGCCCGCAGATTGAGCGTGCCTTGTCTCGCCCAGGCAATGGGAAGGTGAGTTGGCGTTTCTCGGCATCCATGATTACGGCCCTGCTCTCGAGTCTTTCTGTATGGGGCATCCTGGAACCATCCAATAGTACTCGACTGTCCTGAAGAAGGAAACTTTGAAGTTTGGAGCAGCTCACAACTCCCAGCGTAGGGAAACCTCCCTGGCCTCATGACGCCCCCACCCCCTTCAGGAAGGGGCCGTCATGGACACAAACTCCAGCTTGAGGCAACATCTGATACTCGCCCTGACCTCACCTGCAGGAGATCTCGATTCAGCCTCTGCAGAGTGGGCCTGCTATGCTCTTGGCCCCAAAACTCGTGCTAGCTTGTGTTTTCAGACTTCCTTCCTCACAATCCTGGCCACACCCCTCCAGTTTGGCAATTCTGGAGACACAATGCAGCACTCTGCCTGCCCTCCAGAAGAAAAATGTTGCCCTATAGGGCTAACCAGAAACGCCAAATGAGTAACAACCTGCATGCCACTCGACCATACCCCAATTATACAGTCTAGCCTGTGCACTAAAGCCCTGTCTGACACAGCCTGAGGGCAGACCTCCAGTCCAACACCCAGACAGCTGGCCGTACACAGAGCATATCACACCCACAATGGCTTTAGGCCATCATTTCTACCCAACGTCAGTTTTCACCTTCAGAACCTAGACCTTATCTCCACTCACTGCTCAGGAGTGAACGTGATGCAAGAATCAGAACTTCTCCTTCGCCTTGGCAAGAAACCTAGTGGTTGGCATGTTGTCCAATGTTCATTGTAGGAGAAAGCAGCATGGACTAGGAGGCCCCACCTATCCCTGAGGGCCACAATGTGCACAAACACACTTTGTGACCCTCAGCGTGAGCCCTATCCTCATGTAAAGCCTCTTAGTGACTGGAACAACAGCCCACATATGGGGCTGGCCAAGCCCCTAGTCGCCCAATCTCAACCAGAGTTCGAAATGTCTAGTCACCCCTACTCAGGGCTCAACTCTGGAATCCCTCTTTGGTGGGACACCTGAAGTAAAAAAAAAAAAAAACTACAGAAAGGACTCTTCCCATCCACAGAATGATCCCAACCACTTGGGATCAGGCCAAATCATCAGAGAAAGAATTGTCCATGGCCCTTGAGGACACCCCGACATTCCACGGCCACCGTTGACCCAAAATCCAGAGACAAAAGCCTGAGCAAGCGCCACATACTCGCCCTTTGTTCATAGCCCGGAAAGTTCTCACGGTCTGTAGATCGAGCCTTCATAAATACATCCCCAAACCTAAGCTGAGTTTGTGTTTTCAGACTTCTGTGTCCACAGTCCTGGCCCACACACCATCCAAGTTGGGGCCCCTGGAGCCACACCTCAGGACTGTGGCTTCCCTCTCCAGGGGAATTCTGCCATTTCCATTGGCCACAACCCTATAGATTAGGAGTATCCTCCAATCTCCCCGAGGCCATCCGAATAGTGTTGGCTGCCCAGGACAAACAGGGATGATCTCACACAAGTTAGGAAACTACCTCCACTCAGACCCAGAGACAGATATCCCCAGAGAATAAGATTGAACTGGACAGGCACGTAGGCCCTAATCAGATCCATTGCTTTTGATTCCAGTCATCGCTCCTCAGAGGCCTGGTTTCCAATACCAGCATATGGGAGATTCCTTAGGCACTCATCAAAACAATTCTCTTCTCTACATAGGAAACATACTCCTTAGAGCTCCATCAAAACCTCCGGTTATGAACATCCCTCAAGGCCCCGGATCAAGCACCCCATTCCAAGGTCTACATGGACACAAATGCTCATTATGACCCATCCTCAGTTCACCCTTTTCAACACACCCGCCTCGGTTGCTCCCCTAGATCCAGCAGATCGAACTTGCCTTGGCTCTATGAGACACCTGGAATGGGAGGCAGGCTGCCCAGGCATCCATCCTTAGAACCCTGCTCTGGATAACTTCCTTATGGGAGGTCCTGGAGCCATCCAACAGGTCTCGACTGTCCGACAGAAGGAATCATTGCGGTTTGGAGCATCTCACAATTCCCATCGTGGGAAAACCTCCATGTCCTCGTGACACCATCCCCTTCATGAAGGGGCCGTCATGGACAGAAACTCCGACCTAAGCCAACTTCTGATCCTAGCTCTGTCTTCAGGTATACGGGATCTCGAATCATCTCTGCAGAGGGTGCCTGCCGTCCCCTCACCCCGAAATCTAAGTCTGGCTTGTGTTCTCAGAATTTTTTCCTCACACTCCTGGCCCACAAGCCTTCCAGTTTTGGAATTCTGGAGCCACTATGTGGCACTGTGTCTTCCCTCCAGAAGAAAAACGTTGCCCTTTGGGGCTACCCAGGAACCACAAATGAGTACCATCCTACACGAAACTCGACTGCACCCCAATGATACAGTCTAGCCTGGGCATTAATTCCCTGTCTGCCACAGCCTGAGCCTGCACCTCCCAACCCACACTCAACAGCTGGCCGAACACTGAGCACATCAAACACACCATGGCCTTAGGTCTTCATCTCTTCCCAACCTCAGTTTTCAGGCTTCAGAACCTAGACCTTAAATCCAATCACAGTCCAGGAGTGAAAGAGTTGCAGAAAATAGAACTCCTTCTTCCCCATGGCCAGAAAACTTTTGGTTGCCATATTGTGCAATGTTCAGTGTAGGAGAAACAAGCATGGTACATTAGGCCACGCCCTGACTTGAGGGGCTCCTTGGGCACAAAAACACATTGTGAAACTCAGTGTGAGACCTATCCTCAAGGAAGGCCTCTCAGTGTCTGGACCAAGAGCCCACATATGGGGCTTGCCATGTTCTTAGGTCCCAATGTTAACCAGAGGTCTGGTTGTCCAGTTGCCCCCACCCACGACTCTGCTCTTGAATCCGTCTTCTGGTGGTCCACCTGAGGTAAAAAAAAAAAAAAATAAAAATAAAAATACAGAAAGGCCTCCTCCCTTCCGACAGAATGACCCCAAACTCTTAGAATCGGGTCAAATCCCCAGAAAGGGAGCCTCATCGATGGCCCATGAGGACACCCCGACATTCCATGGCAATCGGTGACACATTTCCAGAAAAAAAAAAAAAAAAAGCATGAGCAAGCACCTCACATTCGGCATTTGTTCATATGCCGAAGAGTTCTCCTCACGGTCTATAGATCGGGCCGGCCATAACTACATCCCCCAACCTAAGTGGAGTTTGTGTTTTCAGACTTTTGACCAAATAGCCCTGGACCACACACGCTCCACACTTGGGTCCCTGGAGCCACACCTCAGGACTGTGCTTCCCTTTCAAGGGAATTCTTCCCATTCCATTGGCCACAACCTTGCAAATGAGGAAAAACCTCCAAAGTCACCGAGGCCATCCCAATAGTGTAGGCCGCCCAGGACAAACAGGGGTGATCTCAAACCAGCTGAGCAACTACCTCCACTCAGACAACAGATGTCCCCAGAGAAGAATATTGAACCGGACAGGCCCCTAGGCCCTAATCAGATCCATTGCTTTGGTTTCCAGGCATCTCTCCTCAGATGCCTAGTTTCCAATACCAGCATATGGTGGTTTCCTGAGGCACCAATAAGAACAAATCTCGTCTCCCCATGGAAAACTTGCTCATTGGAGCTTTGTCATAACCTCTGGTTAGGAGAATCCTTCAGGGCCCTGGTGCCACTGCCGCATACCAAGGTCTCCATGGACTCAATCCAACATTAAGACCATCCTCAGGAAAGTCCATTTCAACTCAGCCCCCTCTGTTGTTACCCCAACCCAGCAGATCAAACGTTTCTTGTTGCTAGGACACAATTGGAATGTGAGGGTGGCTGCCCAGCATCCATACTTAGAACCCTGTTCTGGAAAAATACCTTATAAGACGTCCTGGAGCCATCCAACAAATCTTAATTGTCCCACAGAAGGAATCCTTGCGGTTTGGAGCATCTCACAACTCCAATAGTGGGAAAACCCCCATGGCCTCATAATGCCCCCCCTTCCTGAAGGGGCCAACATGGACAGAAACTCAAACCTGAGCCAAAGTCTGAACCTCGACCTGACTTCAGACGCATGAGATCTCAATTCAGCTCTGCAGAGTGTGCCTGCCATGTCCTTGCCCCGAAACCTAAGCCTAGCTTGTGTTCTCAGACTTCCGTCCTTACTCTCCTGGCCCATAAGCCCTCCAGTTTGGGAATTCCGTAGCCACAATGCAGCATTCTGCTTGCCCTGCAGAAGAAAAACTTTACCCTATGCTGCTAATAAGAAACCCCAAATGATTTTCTAATGCATGCCACTCGATTGTAAAGCAATTATACATCCCACCCTGTATACTAATGCCCTGTCTGGCAGAGCCTGAGACAAGACATCCCAAACGACACCCAGACAGCTGGCCCCAACCTGGACACATAGGACCCGCTATGGCTGTAGGTCGTCATCTCTTCCCAACCTCTGTTTTCAGGCTTCAGAACCTAGACCTTATCTCCAATCACTGCCCAGGGGTGAACGTGATGCAGAAATTAGAATTCCTCCTTCCCCATGGCCAGAAACCTTGTGGTTGGCATGTTGTACAACGTTCAATGTGGGAAAACCAGCATTGTCCGAAAGGCCACGACAGTGCTTGAGGGCCGCCTAGGGCACAGACATGCATTGTGACCTGCAGTGTGAGTCCCGTATTAAAGTAACGCCTTTCAGTGGCTGGACCAAGATCCTGCATATGGGGCTTGTCATATCCATAGGCCCCCAGGCTAAACCAGAGGGCGAGTATTCCAGTTGTCAGTACCCACTGCTATGCTCTAGAATCCCTCTACTGGGGGGACACATGAAGCAGAAAACAGAACACTTCCCTTCCCACAGAATGACCCCAAACTTTGGGGGCTGGACAAACTACCAGAGAGGGAGACTTCTACGACCCATGAGGCAACTCCTACATTAAACGGCCATTGTGGACAAAACATCCAGAGACAAAAGCCTGAGCGACTGCCTCCCTCTCACCCTTCTTTCATATCCAGAGGAACTCCCCTCATGGACTGTAGATCAGGCCTGCCGTAACCTCGGCCCCAAACCTGAGCTGAGTTAGGGTTTTTGGATGTCTGTCTGCACAGCCATGGCCCACACAGCCTCCAGGCTAGGGTCTCTGGAGCCACACCACAGTACTGTGCCTGCTCTCTCCTAAGAAACTGCCCATTCCATTGGCCACAACTCTACAAAATAGTAGAAACCTCAAGGTCCCCAAGGACATCCCACTACCCCAAGCCGCACTGGACAAATAGGGGCATTATGACACAAGCTGAGCAACTAAAACCTCCATGCAGACACACAGACAGATATCCGCAGAGACAGAAGATTGAACCAGACAGGCCCCTAGGCCCTATTATGAACTCTTGCTTTGGTGTCCAGGTATCACTCCTCAGAGGCCTGGGTTCGAAGACCAGCATACGTGGCTTTCCTGAGGCAACAGACAGAAGACCTCTCATCTCCACATGGGAAGCTTCCTTGTTGGGGTTGTGTCAAGCCCTTCGGGTTGGAGAATCCTGCAGAGTCCCTTAGCTACTGCCACATTCCAAGGTCTCCATGGCCACCAACCCACATTATGACTCATCCTCAGCAGAGTCCATTTAAACTCAGCCTTCTGGGTAGCTCACCCAAGAGCCCGCAGATTGAGCGTGCCTTGTCTCGACCAGGCAATGGGAAGGTGAGTTGGCGTTTCTCGGCATCCATGCTTACGGCCCTGCTCTCGAGTCTTTCTGTATGGGGCATCCTGGAACCATCCAATAGTACTCGACTGTCCTGAAGAAGGAAACTTTGAAGTTTGGAGCAGCTCACAACTCCCAGCGTAGGGAAACCTCCCTGGCCTCATGACGCCCCCACCCCCTTCAGGAAGGGGCCGTCATGGACACAAACTCCAGCTTGAGGCAACATCTGATACTCGCCCTGACCTCACCTGCAGGAGATCTCGATTCAGCCTCTGCAGAGTGGGCCTGCCATGCTCTTGGCCCCAAAACTCGTGCTAGCTTGTGTTTTCAGACTTCCTTCCTCACAATCCTGGCCACACCCCTCCAGTTTGGCAATTCTGGAGACACAATGCAGCACTCTGCCTGCCCTCCAGAAGAAAAATGTTTCCCTATAGGGCTAACCAGAAACGCCAAAGGAGTAACAACCTGCATGCCACTCGAACATACCCCAATTATACAGTCTAGCCTGTGCACTAAAGCCCTGTCTGACACAGCCTGAGGGCAGACCTCCAGTCCAACACCCAGCCAGCTGGCCGTACACAGAGCATATCACACCCACAATGGCTTTAGGCCATCATCTCTACCCAACCTCAGTTTTCACCTTCAGAACCTAGACCTTATCTCCACTCACTGCTCAGGAGTGAACGTGATGCAAGAATCAGAACTTCTCCTTCGCCTTGGCAAGAAACCTAGTGGTTGGCATGTTGTCCAATGTTCATTGTAGGAGAAAGCAGCATGGACTAGGAGGCCCCACCTATCCCTGAGGGCCACAATGTGCACAAACACACATTGTGACCCTCAGCGTGAGCCCTATCCTCATGTAAAGCCTCTTAGTGACTGGAACAAAAGCCCACCCCACATATGGGGCTTGCCAAGCCCCTAGTCCCCCAATCTCAACCAGAGTTCGAGATGTCTAGTCACCCCTACTCAGGGCTCTACTCTGGAATCCCTCTTTGGTGGGACACCTGAGGTAAAAAAAAAAAAAAATACAGAAAGAACTCTTCCCATCCACAGAATGATCCCAACCACTTGGGATCAGGCCAAATCATCAGAGAAAGAATTGTCCATGGCCCTTGAGGACACCCCGACATTCCACGGCCACCGTTGACCCAAAATCCAGAGACAAAAGCCTGAGCAAGCGCCACATACTCGCCCTTTGTTCATAGCCCGGAAAATTCTCACGGTCTGTAGATCGAGCCTTCATATATACATCCCCAAACCTAAGCTGAGTTTGTGTTTTCAGACTTCTGTCCCCACAGTCCTGGCCCACACACCATCCAAGTTGGGGCCCCTGGAGCCACACCTCAGGACTGTGGCTTCCGTCTCCAGGGGAATTCTGCCATTTCCATTGGCCACAACCCTATAGATTAGGAGTATCCTCCAATCTCCCCGAGGCCATCCGAATAGTGTTGGCTGCCCAGGACAGAAAGGGATGATCTCTCACAAGTTAGGAAACTACCTCCACTCAGATCCAGAGACAGATATCCCCAGAGAATAAGATTGAACTGGACAGGCACTTAGGCCCTAATCAGATCCATTGCTTTTGATTCCAGTCATCTCTCCTCAGAGGCCTGGTTTCCAATACCAGCATATGGGAGATTCCTTAGGCACTCATAAAAACAATTCTCTTCTCTACATAGGAAACATACTCTTTAGGGCTCCATCAAAACCTCCGGTTATGAACATCCCTCAAGGCCCCGGATCAAGCATCCCATTCCAAGGTCTACATGGACACAAATGCACATTATGACCCATCCTCAACTCACCCATTTCAACACACCCGCCTCGGTTGCTCCCCTAGATCCAGTAGATCGAACTGCCTTGGCTCTATGAGACACCTGGAATGGGAGGCAGGCTGCCCAGGCATCCATCCTTAGAACCCTGCTCTGGATAACTTCCTTATGGGAGGTCCTGGAGCCATCCAACAGGTCTCGACTGTCCGACAGAAGGAATCATTGCGGTTTGGAGCATCTCACAATTCCCATCGTGGGAAAACCTCCATGTCCTCGTGACACCCTCCCCTTCATGAAGGGGCCGTCATGGACAGAAACTCCGACCTAAGCCAACTTCTGATCCTAGCTCTGTCTTCAGGTATACGGGATCTCGAATCATTTCTGCAGAAGGTGCCTGCCGTCCCCTCACCCCGAAATCTAAGTCTGGCTTGTGTTCTCAGAATTTTTTCCTCACACTCCTGGCCCACAAGCCTTCCAGTTTTGGAATTCTGGAGCCACTATGTGGCACTGTGTCTTCCCTCCAGAAGAAAAACGTTGCCCTTTGGGGCTACCCAGTAACCACAAATGAGTACCATCCTGCATGAAACTCGACTGCACCCCAATGATACAGTCTAGCCTGGGCATTAATTCCCTGTCTGCGACAGCCTGAGCCTGCACCTCCCAACCCACACTCAACAGCTGGCCGAACACTGAGCACATCAGACACACCATGGCCTTAGGTCTTCATCTCTTCCCAACCTCAGTTTTCAGGCTTCAGTACCTAGACCTTAAATCCAATCACAGTCCAGGAGTGAAAGAGTTGCAGAAAATAGAACTCCTTCTTCCCCATGGCCAGAAAACTTTTGGTTGCCATATTGTGCAACGTTCAGTGTAGGAGAAACCAGCATGGTACATTAGGCCACGCCCTGACTTGAGGGGCTCCTTGGGCACAAAAACGCATTGTGAAACTCAGTGCGAGACCTATCCTCAAGGAAGGCCTCTCAGTGTCTGGACCAAGAGCCCACATATGGGGCTTGCCATGTTCTTAGGTCCCAATGTTAACCAGAGGTCTGGTTGTCCAGTTGCCCCCACCCACGACTCTGCTCTGGAATCCCTCTTTTGGTGGTCCACCTGAGGTAAAAAAAATAAATAAATAAATGAATAAAAATAAACAAAAAAAAAACAGAAAGGCCTCCTCCCTTACGACAGGATGACCCCAAACTCTTGGGATCTGGTCAAATCCCCAGAAAGGGAGCCTCATCGATGGCCCATGAGGACACCCCGATATTCCATGGCAATCGGTGACACATTTCCAGAAAAAAAAAAAAAAAAAAGCATGAGCAAGCACCTCACATTCGCCCTTTGTTCATATGCCGAAGAGTTCTCCTCACGTTCTATAGATCGGGCCGGCCATAACTACATCCCCCAACCTAAGTGGAGTTTGTGTTTTCAGACTTTTGACCAAATAGCCCTGGACCACACACGCTCCACACTTGGGTCCCTGGAGCCACACCTCAGGACTGTGCTTCCCTTTCAAGGGAATTCTTCCCATTCCATTGGCCACAACCTTGCAAATGAGGAAAAACCTCCAAAGTCACCGAGGCCATCCCAATAGTGTAGGCCGCCCAGGACAAACAGGGGTGATCTCAAACCAGCTGAGCAACTACCTCCACTCAGACAACAGATGTCCCCAGAGAAGAATATTGAACCGGACAGGCCCCTAGGCCCTAATCAGATCCATTGCTTTGGTTTCCAGGCATCTCTCCTCAGAGGCCTCGTTTCCAATACCAGCATATGGTGGTTTCCTGAGGCACCAATAAGAACAAATCTCGTCTCCCCATGGAAAACTTGCTCATTGGAGCTTTGTCATAACCTCTGGTTAGGAGAATCCTTCAGGGCCCTGGTACCACTGCCCCATACCAAGGTCTCCATGGACTCAATCCAACATTAAGACCATCCTCAGGAAAGTCCATTTCAACTCAGCCCGCTCTGCTGCTACCCCAAGCCAGCAGATCAAACGTTTCTTGTTGCTAGGAGACAATTGGAATGTGAGTCTGGTTGCCCAGGCATCCATACTTAGAACGCTGTACTGGAAAAATACCTTATAAGAAGTCCTGGAGCCATCCAACAAATCTTAATTGTCCCACAGAAGGAATCCTTGCGGTTTGGAGCATCTCACAACTCCAATAGTGGGAAAACCCCCATGGCCTCATAATGCCCCATCTTCCTGAAGGGGCCAACATGGACGGAAACTCAAACCTGAGCCAAAGTCTGAACCTCGACCTGACTTCAGACGCATGAGATCTCAATTCAGCTCTGCAGAGTGTGCCTGCCATGTCCTTGCCCCGAAACCTAAGCCTAGCTTGTGTTCTCAGAGTTCCGTCCTCACTGTCCTGGCCCATAAGCCCTCCAGTTTGGGAATTCCGAAGCCACAATGCAGCATGCTGCCTGCCCTCCAGAAGAAAAACTTTGCCCTATGCTGCTAATAAGAAACCCCAAATGATTTTCTAATGCATGCCACTCGATTGTAAAGCATTTATACAGCCCACCCTGTATACTAATGCCCTGTCTGGCACAGCCTGAGACAAGACATCCCAAACGACACCCAGAAAGCTGGCCCCAACCTGGACACATAGGACCCGCTATGGCTGTAGGTCGTCATCTCTTCCCAACCTCGGTTTTCATGCTTCAGAACCTAGACCTTATCTCAAATCACTGCCCAGGGGTGAACGTGATGCAGAAATTAGAATTCCTCCTTCCCCATGGCCAGAAACCTTGTGGTTGGCATGTTGTCCAACGTTCAATGTGGGAAAACCTGCATTGTCCGAAAGGCCACGCCAGTGCTTGAGGGCCGCCTAGGGCACAGACATGCATTGTGACCTGCAGCGTGAGTCCCGTATTAAAGTAACGCCTCTCAGTGGCTGGACCAAGATCCTGCATATGGGGCTTGTCATATCCATAGGCCCCCAGGCTTAACCAGAGGGCGAGTATTCCAGTTGTCAGTACCCACTGCTATGCTCTAGAATCCCTCTACTGGGGGGACACATGAAGCAGAAAACAGGACACTTCCCTTCCCACAGAAGGACCCCAAACTCTTGGGGGCTGGACAAACTACCAGAGAGGGAGACTTCTACGACCCATGAGGAACTCCTACATTAAACGGCCATTGTGGACAAAACATCCAGAGACAAAAGCCTGAGCGACTGCCTCCCTCTCACCCTTCTTTCATATCCAGAGGAACTCCCCTCATGGACTGTAGATCAGGCCTGCCGTAACCTCGGCCCCAAACCTGAGCTGAGTTAGGGTTTTTGGATGTCTGTCTGCACAGCCATGGCCCACACAGCCTCCAGGCTGGGGTCTCTGGAGCCACACCACAGAACTGTGCCTGCTCTCTCCTAAGAAACTGCCCATTCCATTGGCCACAACTCTACAAAATAGTAGAAACCTCAAGGTCCCCAAGGACATCCCACTACCGCAAGCCGCACTGGACAAATAGGGGCATTATGACACAAGCTGAGCAACTACAACCTCCATGCAGACACACAGACAGATATCCGCAGAGACAGAAGATTGAACCAGACAGGCCCCTAGGCCCTATTATGAACTCTTGCTTTGGTGTCCAGGTATCACTCCTCAGAGGCCTGGGTTCGAAGACCAGCATACGGGGCTTTCCTGAGGCACCAGACAGAAGACCTCTCATCTCCACATGGGAAGCTTCCTTGTTGGAGTTGTGTCAAGCCCTTCGGGTTGGAGAATCCTGCAGAGTCCCTTAGCTATTGCCACATTCCAAGGTCTCCATGGCCACCAACCCACATTATGACTCATCCTCAGGAGAGTCCATTTAAACTCAGCCTTCTGGGTAGCTCACCCAAGAGCCCGCAGATTGAGCGTGCCTTGTCTCGCCCAGGCAATGGGAAGGTGAGTTGGCGTTTCTCGGCATCCATGCTTACGGCCCTGCTCTCGAGTCTTTCTGTATGGGGCATCCTGGAACCATCCAATAGTACTCGACTGTCCTGAAGAAGGAAACTTTGAACTTTGGAGCAGCTCACAACTCCCAGCGTAGGGAAACCTCCCTGGCCTCATGACGCCCCCACCCCCTTCAGGAAGGGGCCGTCATGGACACAAACTCCAGCTTGAGGCAACATCTGATACTCGCCCTGACCTCACCTGCAGGAGATCTCGATTCAGCCTCTGCAGAGTGGGCCTGCTATGCTCTTGGCCCCAAAACTCGTGCTAGCTTGTGTTTTCAGACTTCCTTCCTCACAATCCTGGCCACACCCCTCCAGTTTGGCAATTCTGGAGACACAATGCAGCACTCTGCCTGCCCTCCAGAAGAAAAATGTTGCCCTATAGGGCTAACCAGAAACGCCAAATGAGTAACAACCTGCATGCCACTCGACCATACCCCAATTATACAGTCTAGCCTGTGCACTAAAGCCCTGTCTGACACAGCCTGAGGGCAGACCTCCAGTCCAACACCCAGACAGCTGGCCGTACACAGAGCATATCACACCCACAATGGCTTTAGGCCATCATTTCTACCCAACGTCAGTTTTCACCTTCAGAACCTAGACCTTATCTCCACTCACTGCTCAGGAGTGAACGTGATGCAAGAATCAGAACTTCTCCTTCGCCTTGGCAAGAAACCTAGTGGTTGGCATGTTGTCCAATGTTCATTGTAGGAGAAAGCAGCATGGACTAGGAGGCCCCACCTATCCCTGAGGGCCACAATGTGCACAAACACACTTTGTGACCCTCAGCGTGAGCCCTATCCTCATGTAAAGCCTCTTAGTGACTGGAACAACAGCCCACATATGGGGCTGGCCAAGCCCCTAGTCGCCCAATCTCAACCAGAGTTCGAAATGTCTAGTCACCCCTACTCAGGGCTCAACTCTGGAATCCCTCTTTGGTGGGACACCTGAAGTAAAAAAAAAAAAAAAAACTACAGAAAGGACTCTTCCCATCCACAGAATGATCCCAACCACTTGGTATCAGGCCAAATCATCAGAGAAAGAATTGTCCATGGCCCTTGAGGACACCCCGACATTCCACGGCCACCGTTGACCCAAAATCCAGAGACAAAAGCCTGAGCAAGCGCCACATACTCGCCCTCTGTTCATAGCCCGGAAAGTTCTCACGGTCTGTAGATCGAGCCTTCATAAATACATCCCCAAACCTAAGCTGAGTTTGTGTTTTCAGACTTCTGTCCCCACAGTCCTGGCCCACACACCATCCAAGTTGGGGCCCCTGGAGCCACACCTCAGGACTGTGGCTTCCCTCTCCAGGGGAATTCTGCCATTTCCATTGGCCACAACCCTATAGATTAGGAGTATCCTCCAATCTCCCCGAGGCCATCCGAATAGTGTTGGCTGCCCAGGACAAACAGGGATGATCTCACACAAGTTAGGAAACTACCTCCACTCAGACCCAGAGACAGATATCCCCAGAGAATAAGATTGAACTGGACAGGCACGTAGGCCCTAATCAGATCCATTGCTTTTGATTCCAGTCATCGCTCCTCAGAGGCCTGGTTTCCAATACCAGCATATGGGAGATTCCTTAGGCACTCATCAAAACAATTCTCTTCTCTACATAGGAAACATACTCTTTAGAGCTCCATCAAAACCTCCGGTTATGAACATCCCTCAAGGCCCCGGATCAAGCACCCCATTCCAAGGTCTACATGGACACAAATGCTCATTATGACCCATCCTCACTTCACCCTTTTCAACACACCCGCCTCGGTTGCTCCCCTAGATCCAGCAGATCGAACTTGCCTTGGCTCTATGAGACACCTGGAATGGGAGGCAGGCTGCCCAGGCATCCATCCTTAGAACCCTGCTCTGGATAACTTCCTTATGGGAGGTCCTGGAGCCATCCAACAGGTCTCGACTGTCCGACAGAAGGAATCATTGCGGTTTGGAGCATCTCACAATTCCCATCGTGGGAAAACCTCCATGTCCTCGTGACACCCTCCCCTTCATGAAGGGGCCGTCATGGACAGAAACTCCGACCTAAGCCAACTTCTGATCCTAGCTCTGTCTTCAGGTATACGGGATCTCGAATCATCTCTGCAGAGGGTGCCTGCCGTCCCCTCACCCCGAAATCTAAGTCTGGCTTGTGTTCTCAGAATTTTTTCCTCACACTCCTGGCCCACAAGCCTTCCAGTTTTGGAATTCTGGAGCCACTATGTGGCACTGTGTCTTCCCTCCAGAAGAAAAACGTTGCCCTTTGGGGCTACCCAGGAACCACAAATGAGTACCATCCTACACGAAACTCGACTGCACCCCAATGATACAGTCTAGCCTGGGCATTAATTCCCTGTCTGCCACAGCCTGAGCCTGCACCTCCCAACCCACACTCAACAGCTGGCCGAACACTGAGCACATCAAACACACCATGGCCTTAGGTCTTCATCTCTTCCCAACCTCAGTTTTCAGGCTTCAGAACCTAGACCTTAAATCCAATCACAGTCCAGGAGTGAAAGAGTTGCAGAAAATAGAACTCCTTCTTCCCCATGGCCAGAAAACTTTTGGTTGCCATATTGTGCAATGTTCAGTGTAGGAGAAACAAGCATGGTACATTAGGCCACGCCCTGACTTGAGGGGCTCCTTGGGCACAAAAACACATTGTGAAACTCAGTGTGAGACCTATCCTCAAGGAAGGCCTCTCAGTGTCTGGACCAAGAGCCCACATATGGGGCTTGCCATGTTCTTAGGTCCCAATGTTAACCAGAGGTCTGGTTGTCCAGTTGCCTCCACCCACGACTCTGCTCTTGAATCCGTCTTCTGGTGGTCCACCTGAGGTAAAAAAAAAAAAAAAAAAAATTAAATAAACAAAAAAAAAATACAGAAAGGCCTCCTCCCTTCCGACAGAATGACCCCAAACTCTTAGAATCGGGTCAAATCCCCAGAAAGGGAACCTCATCGATGGCCCATGAGGACACACCGACATTCCATGGCAATCGGTGACACATTTCCAGAAAAAAAAAAAAAAAAAGCATGAGCAAGCACCTCACATTCGGCATTTGTTCATATGCCGAAGAGTTCTCCTCACGGTCTATAGATCGGGCCGGCCATAACTACATCCCCCAACCTAAGTGGAGTTTGTGTTTTCAGACTTTTGACCAAATAGCCCTGGACCACACACGCTCCACACTTGGGTCCCTGGAGCCACACCTCAGGACTGTGCTTCCCTTTCAAGGGAATTCTTCCCATTCCATTGGCCACAACCTTGCAAATGAGGAAAAACCTCCAAAGTCACCGAGGCCATCCCAATAGTGTAGGCCGCCCAGGACAAACAGGGGTGATCTCAAACCAGCTGAGCAACTACCTCCACTCAGACAACAGATGTCCCCAGAGAAGAATATTGAACCGGACAGGCCCCTAGGCCCTAATCAGATCCATTGCTTTGGTTTCCAGGCATCTCTCCTCAGATGCCTCGTTTCCAATACCAGCATATGGTGGTTTCCTGAGGCACCAATAAGAACAAATCTCGTCTCCCCATGGAAAACTTGCTCATTGGAGCTTTGTCATAACCTCTGGTTAGGAGAATCCTTCAGGGCCCTGGTGCCACTGCCGCATACCAAGGTCTCCATGGACTCAATCCAACATTAAGACCATCCTCAGGAAAGTCCATTTCAACTCAGCCCCCTCTGTTGCTACCCCAAGCCAGCAGATCAAACGTTTCTTGTTGCTAGGACACAATTGGAATGTGAGGTTGGCTGCCCAGGCATCCATACTTAGAACCCTGTTCTGGAAAAATACCTTATAAGACGTCCTGGAGCCATCCAACAAATCTTAATTGTCCCACAGAAGGAATCCTTGCGGTTTGGAGCATCTCACAACTCCAATAGTGGGAAAACCCCCATGGCCTCATAATGCCCCCCCTTCCTGAAGGGGCCAACATGGACAGAAACTCAAACCTGAGCCAAAGTCTGAACCTCGACCTGACTTCAGACGCATGAGATCTCAATTCAGCTCTGCAGAGTGTGCCTGCCATGTCCTTGCCCCGAAACCTAAGCCTAGCTTGTGTTCTCAGACTTCCGTCCTTACTCTCCTGGCCCATAAGCCCTCCAGTTTGGGAATTCCGAAGCCACAGTGCAGCATGCTGCCTGCCCTCCAGAAGAAAAACTTTGCCCTATGCTGCTAATAAGAAACCCCAAATGATTTTCTAATGCATGCCACTCGATTGTAAAGCAATTATACATCCCACCCTGTATACTAATGCCCTGTCTGGCAGAGCCTGAGACAAGAGATCCCAAACGACACCCAGACAGCTGGCCCCAACCTGGACACATAGGACCCGCTATGGCTGTAGGTCATCATCTCTTCCCAACCTCTGTTTTCAGGCTTCAGAACCTAGACCTTATCTCCAATCACTGCCCAGGGGTGAACGTGATGCAGAAATTAGAATTCCTCCTTCCCCATGGACAGAAAACTTGTGGTTGGCATGTTGTACAACGTTCAATGTGGGAAAACCAGCATTGTCCGAAAGGCCACGCCAGTGCTTGAGGGCCGCCTAGGGCACAGACATGCATTGTGACCTGCAGCGTGAGTCCCGTATTAAAGTAACGCCTTTCAGTGGCTGGACCAAGATCCTGCATATGGGGCTTGTCATATCCATAGGCCCCCAGGCTTAACCAGAGGGCGAGTATTCCAGTTGTCAGTACCCACTGCTATGCTCTAGAATCCCTCTACTGGGGGGACACATGAAGCAGAAAACAGGACACTTCCCTTCCCACAGAATGACCCCAAACTTTGGGGGCTGGACAAACTACCAGAGAGGGAGACTTCTACGACCCATGAGGCAACTCCTACATTAAACGGCCATTGTGGACAAAACATCCAGAGAAAAAAGCCTGAGCGACTGCCTCCCTCTCACCCTTCTTTCATATCCAGAGGAACTCCCCTCATGGACTGTAGATCAGGCCTGCCGTAACCTCGGCCCCAAACCTGAGCTGAGTTAGGGTTTTTGGATGTCTGTCTGCACAGCCATGGCCCACACAGCCTCCAGGCTGGGGTCTCTGGAGCCACACCACAGTACTGTGCCTGCTCTCTCCTAAGAAACTGCCCATTCCATTGGCCACAACTCTACAAAATAGTAGAAACCTCAAGGTCCCCAAGGACATCCCACTACCCCAAGCCGCACTGGACAAATAGGGGCATTATGACACAAGCTGAGCAACTACAACCTCCATGCAGACACACAGACAGATATCCGCAGAGACAGAAGATTGAACCAGACAGGCCCCTAGGCCCTATTATGAACTCTTGCTTTGGTGTCCAGGTATCACTCCTCAGAGGCCTGGGTTCGAAGACCAGCATACGGGGCTTTCCTGAGGCAACAGACAGAAGACCTCTCATCTCCACATGGGAAGCTTCCTTGTTGGGGTTGTGTCAAGCCCTTCGGGTTGGAGAATCCTGCAGAGTCCCTTAGCTACTGCCACATTCCAAGGTCTCCATGGCCACCAACCCACATTATGACTCATCCTCAGCCGAGTCCATTTAAACTAAGCCTTCTGGGTAGCTCACCCAAGAGCCCGCAGATTGAGCGTGCCTTGTCTCGACCAGGCAATGGGAAGGTGAGTTGGCGTTTCTAGGCCTCCACGCTTAGGGCCCTGCTCTCGAGGCTTTCTGTATGGGGCATCCTGGAACCATCCAATAGTACTCGACTATCCTGAGGAAAGAAACTTTGAAGTTTGGAGCAGCTCACAACTCCCAGGGTAGGGAAACCTCCCTGGCCTCATGACGCCCCCACCCCCTTCAGGAACGGGCCGTCATGGACACAAACTCCAGCTTGAGGCAACATCTGATACTCGCCCTGACCTCACCTGCAGGAGATCTCGATTCAGCCTCTGCAGAGTGGGCCTGCCTGCTCTTGGCCCCAAAACTCGTGCTAGCTTGTGTTTTCAGACTTCCTTCCTCACAATCCTGGCCACACCCCTCCAGTTTGGCAATTCTGGAGACACAATGCAGCACTCTGCCTGCCCTCCAGAAGAAAAATGTTGCCCTATAGGGCTAACCAGAAACGCCAAATGAGTAACAACCTGCATGCCACTCGACCATACCCCAATTATACAGTCTAGCCTGTGCACTAAAGCCCTGTCTGACACAGCCTGAGGGCAGACCTCCAGTCCAACACCCAGACAGCTGGCCGTACACAGAGCATATCACACCCACAATGGCTTTAGGCCATCATCTCTACCCAACCTCAGTTTTCACCTTCAGAACCTAGACCTTATCTCCACTCACTGCTCAGGAGTGAACGTGATGCAAGAATCAGAACTTCTCCTTCGCCTTGGCAAGAAACCTAGTGGTTGGCATGTTGTCCAATGTTCATTGTAGGAGAAAGCAGCATGGACTAGGAGGCCCCACCTATCCCTGAGGGCCACAATGTGCACAAACACACATTGTGACCCTCAGCGTGAGCCCTATCCTCATGTAAAGCCTCTTAGTGACTGGAACAACAGCCCACCCCACATATGGGGCTTGCCAAGCGCCTAGTCCCCCAATCTCAACCAGAGTTCGAGATGTCTAGTCACCCCTACTCAGGGCTCTACTCTGGAATCCCTCTTTGGTGGGACACCTGAGGTAAAAAAAAAAAAAAATACAGAAAGAACTCTTCCCATCCACAGAATGATCCCAACCACTTGGGATCAGGCCAAATCATCAGAGAAAGAATTGTCCATGGCCCTTGAGGACACCCCGACATTCCGCGGCCACCGATGACACAAAATCCAGAGACAAAAGCCTGAGCAAGCGCCACATACTCGCCCTTTGTTCATAGCCCGGAAAATTCTCACACTCTGTAGATCGAGCCTTCATACATACATCCCCAAACCTAAGCTGAGTTTGTGTTTTCAGACTTCTGTCCCCACAGTCCTGGCCCACACACCATCCAAGTTGGGGCCCCTGGAGCCACACCTCAGGACTGTGGCTTCCCTCTCCAGGGGAATTCTGCCATTTCCATTGGCCACAACCCTATAGATTAGGAGTATCCTCCAATCTCCCCGAGGCCATCCGAATAGTGTTGGCTGCCCAGGACAGACAGGGATGATCTCTCACAAGTTAGGAAACTACCTCCACTCAGACCCAGAGACAGATATCCCCAGAGAATAAGATTGAACTGGACAGGCACTTAGGCCCTAATCAGATCCATTGCTTTTGATTCCAGTCAACTCTCCTCAGAGGCCTGGTTTCCAATACCAGCATATGGGAGATTCCTTAGGCACTCATCAAAACAATTCTCTTCTCTACATAGGAAACATACTCTTTAGGGCTCCATCAAAACCACCGGTTATGAACATCCCTCAAGGCCCCGGATCAAGCATCCCAATCCAAGGTCTACATGGACACAAATGCACATTATGACCCATCCTCAACTCACCCTTTTCAACACACCCGCCTCGGTTGCTCCCCTAGATCCAGAAGATCGAACTTGCCTTGGCTCTATGAGACACCTGGAATGGGAGGCAGGCTGCCCAGGCATCCATCCTTAGAACCCTGCTCTGGATAACTTCCTTATGGGAGGTCCTGGAGCCATCCAACAGGTCTCGACTGTCCGACAGAAGGAATCATTGCGGTTTGGAGCATCTCACAATTCCCATCGTGGGAAAACCTCCATGTCCTCGTGACACCCTCCCCTTCATGAAGGGGCCGTCATGGACAGAAACTCCGACCTAAGCCAACTTCTGATCCTAGCTCTGTCTTCAGGTATACGGGATCTTGAATCATTTCTGCAGAGGGTGCCTGCCGTCCCCTCACCCCGAAATCTAAGTCTGGCTTGTGTTCTCAGAATTTTTTCCTCACACTCCTGGCCCACAAGCCTTCCAGTTTTGGAATTCTGGAGCCACTATGTGGCACTGTGTCTTCCCTCCAGAAGAAAAACTTTGCCCTTTGGGGCTACCCAGTAACCACAAATGAGTACCATCCTGCATGAAACTCGACTGCACCCCAATGATACAGTCTAGCCTGGGCATTAATTCCCTGTCTGCGACAGCCTGAGCCTGCACCTCCCAACCCACACTCAACAGCTGGCCGAACACTGAGCACATCAGACACACCATGGCCTTAGGTCTTCATCTCTTCCCAACCTCAGTTTTCAGGCTTCAGTACCTAGACCTTAAATCCAATCACAGTCCAGGAGTGAAAGAGTTGCAGAAAATAGAACTCCTTCTTCCCCATGGCCAGAAAACTTTTGGTTGCCATATTGTGCAACGTTCAGTGTAGGAGAAACCAGCATGGTACATTAGGCCACGCCCTGACTTGAGGGCCTCCTTGGGCACAAAAACGCATTGTGAAACTCAGTGCGAGACCTATCCTCAAGGAAGGCCTCTCAGTGTCTGGACCAAGAGCCCACATATGGGGCTTGCCATGTTCTTAGGTCCCAATGTTAACCAGAGGTCTGGTTGTCCAGTTGCCCCCACCCACGACTCTGCTCTGGAATCCCTCTTTTGGTGGTCCACCTGAGGTAAAAAAAAAAATAAATAAATAAATTAATAAAAATAAACAAAAAAAAAAACAGAAAGGCCTCCTCCCTTACGACAGGATGACCCCAAACTCTTGGGATCTGGTCAAATCCCCAGAAAGGGAGCCTCATTGATGGCCCATGAGGACACCCCGACATTCCATGGCAATCGGTGACACATTTCCAGAAAAAAAAAAAAAAAAAAGCATGAGCAAGCACCTCACATTCGCCCTTTGTTCATATGCCGAAGAGTTCTCCTCACGTTCTATAGATCGGGCCGGCCATAACTACATCCCCCAACCTAAGTGGAGTTTGTGTTTTCAGACTTTTGACCAAATAGCCCTGGACCACACACGCTCCACACTTGGGTCCCTGGAGCCACACCTCAGGACTGTGCTTCCCTTTCAAGGGAATTCTTCCCATTCCATTGGCCACAACCTTGCAAATGAGGAAAAACCTCCAAAGTCACCGAGGCCATCCCAATAGTGTAGGCCGCCCAGGACAAACAGGGGTGATCTCAAACCAGCTGAGCAACTACCTCCACTCAGACAACAGATGTCCCCAGAGAAGAATATTGAACCGGACAGGCCCCTAGGCCCTAATCAGATCCATTGCTTTGGTTTCCAGGCATCTCTCCTCAGAGGCCTCGTTTCCAATACCAGCATATGGTGGTTTCCTGAGGCACCAATAAGAACAAATCTCGTCTCCCCATGGAAAACTTGCTCATTGGAGCTTTGTCATAACCTCTGGTTAGGAGAATCCTTCAGGGCCCTGGTGCCACTGCCCCATACCAAGGTCTCCATGGACTCAATCCAACATTAAGACCATCCTCAGGAAAGTCCATTTCAACTCAGCCCGCTCTGTTGCTACCCCAACCCAGCAGATCAAACATTTCTTGTTGCTAGGAGACAATTGGAATGTGAGTCTGGCTGCCCAGGCATCCATACTTAGAACCCTGTTCTGGAAAAATACCTTATAAGAAGTCCTGGAGCCATCCAACAAATCTTAATTGTCCCACAGAAGGAATCCTTGCGGTTTGGAGCATCTCACAACTCCAATAGTGGGAAAACCCCCATGGCCTCATAATGCCCCATCTTCCTGAAGGGGCCAACATGGACAGAAACTCAAACCTGAGCCAAAGTCTGAACCTCGACCTGACTTCAGACGCATGAGATCTCAATTCAGCTCTGCAGAGTGTGCCTGCCATGTCCTTGCCCCGAAACCTAAGCCTAGCTTGTGTTCTCTGACTTCCGTCCTCACTGTCCTGGCCCATAAGTCCTCCAGTTTGGGAATTCCGAAGCCACAATGCAGCATGCTGCCTGCCCTCCAGAAGAAAAACTTTGCCCTATGCTGCTAATAAGAAACCCCAAATGATTTTCTAATGCATGCCACTCGATTGTAAAGCATTTATACAGCCCACCCTGTATACTAATGCCCTGTCTGGCACAGCCTGAGACAAGACATCCCAAACGACACCCAGAAAGCTGGCCCCAACCTGGACACATAGGACCCGCTATGGCTGTAGGTCGTCATCTCTTCCCAACCTCGGTTTTCATGCTTCAGAACCTAGACCTTATCTCAAATCACTGCCCAGGGGTGAACGTGATGCAGAAATTAGAATTCCTCCTTCCCCATGGCCAGAAACCTTGTGGTTGGCATGTTGTCCAACATTCAATGTGGGAAAACCTGCATTGTCCGAAAGGCCACGCCAGTGCTTGAGGGCCGCCTAGGGCACAGACATGCATTGTGACCTGCAGCGTGAGTCCCGTATTAAAGTAATGCCTTTCAGTGGCTGGACCAAGACCCTGCATATGGGGCTTGTCATATCCATAGGCCCCCAGGCTTAACCAGAGGGCGAGTATTCCAGTTGTCAGTACCCACTGCTATGCTCTAGAATCCCTCTACTGGGGGGACACATGAAGCAGAAAACAGGACACTTCCCTTCCCACAGAAGGACTCTTGGGGGCTGGACAAACTACCAGAGAGGGAGACTTCTACGACCCATGAGGCAACTCCTACATTAAACGGCCATTGTGGACAAAACATCCAGAGACAAAAGCCGGAGCGACTGCCTCCCTCTCACCCTTCTTTCATATCCAGAGGAACTCCCCTCATGGACTGTAGATCAGGCCTGCCGTAACCTCGGCCCCAAACCTGAGCTGAGTTAGGGTTTTTGGATGTCTGTCTGCACAGCCATGGCCCACACAGCCTCCAGGCTGGGGTCTCAGGAGCCACACCACAGTACTGTGCCTGCTCTCTCCTAAGAAACTGCCCATTCCATTGGCCACAACTCTACAAAATAGTAGAAACCTCAAGGTCCCCAAGGACATCCCACTACCGCAAGCCGCACTGGACAAATAGGGGCATTATGACACATGCTGAGCAACTACTACCTCCACGCAGACACACAGACAGATATCCGCAGAGACAGAAGATTGAACCAGACAGGCCCCTAGGCCCTATTATGAACTCTTGCTTTGGTGTCCAGGTATCACTCCTCAGAGGCCTGGGTTCGAAGACCAGCATACGGGGCTTTCCTGAGGCACCAGACAGAAGACCTCTCATCTCCACATGGGAAGCTTCCTTGTTGGGGTTGTGTCAAGCCCTTCGGGTTGGAGAATCCTGCAGAGTCCCTTAGCTACTGCCACATTCCAAGGTCTCCATGGCCACCAACCCACATTATGACTCATCCTCAGGAGAGTCCATTTAAACTCAGCCTTCTGGGTAGCTCACCCAAGAGCCCGCAGATTGAGCGTGCCTTGTCTCGACCAGGCAATGGGAAGGTGAGTTGGCGTTTCTCGGCATCCATGCTTACGGCCCTGCTCTCGAGTCTTTCTGTATGGGGCATCCTGGAACCATCCAATAGTACTCGACTGTCCTGAAGAAGGAAACTTTGAAGTTTGGAGCAGCTCACAACTCCCAGCGTAGGGAAACCTCCCTGGCCTCATGACGCCCCCACCCCCTTCAGGAAGGGGCCGTCATGGACACAAACTCCATTTTGAGGCAACATCTGATACTCGCCCTGACCTCACCTGCAGGAGATCTCGATTCAGCCTCTGCAGAGTGGGCCTGCCATGCTCTTGGCCCCAAAACTCGTGCTAGCTTGTGTTTTCAGACTTCCTTCCTCACAATCCTGGCCACACCCCTCCAGTTTGGCAATTCTGGAGACACAATGCAGCACTCTGCCTGCCCTCCGGAAGAAAAATGTTGCCCTATAGGGCTAACCAGAAACGCCAAATGAGTAACAACCTGCATGCCACTCGAACATACCCCAATTATACAGTCTAGCCTGTGCACTAAAGCCCTGTCTGACACAGCCTGAGGGCAGACCTCCAGTCCAACACCCAGACAGCTGGCCGTACACAGAGCATATCACACCCACAATGGCTTTAGGCCATCATCTCTACCCAACCTCAGTTTTCACCTTCAGAACCTAGACCTTATCTCCACTCACTGCTCAGGAGTGAACGTGATGCAAGAATCAGAACTTCTCCTTCGCCTTGGCAAGAAACCTAGTGGTTGGCATGTTGTCCAATGTTCATTGTAGGAGAAAGCAGCATGGACTAGGAGGCCCCACCTATCCCTGAGGGCCACAATGTGCACAAACACACATTGTGACCCTCAGCGTGAGCCCTATCCTCATGTAAAGCCTCTTAGTGACTGGAACAACAGCCCACCCCACATATGGGGCTTGCCAAGCCCCTAGTCCCCCAATCTCAACCAGAGTTCGAGATGTCTAGTCACCCCTACTCAGGGCTCTACTCTGGAATCCCTCTTTGGTGGGACACCTGAGGTAAAAAAAAAAAAAATACAGAAAGAACTCTTCCCATCCACAGAATGATCCCAACCACTTGGGATCAGGCCAAATCATCAGAGAAAGAATTGTCCATGGCCCTTGAGGACACCCCGACATTCCTCGGCCACCGTTGACACAAAATCCAGAGACAAAAGCCTGAGCAAGCGCCACATACTCGCCCTTTGTTCATAGCCCGGAAAATTCTCACAGTCTGTAGATCGAGCCTTCATACATACATCCCCAAACCTAAGCTGAGTTTGTGTTTTCAGACTTCTGTCCCCACAGTCCTGGCCCACACACCATCCAAGTTGGGGCCCCTGGAGCCACACCTCAGGACTGTGGCTTCCCTCTCCAGGGGAATTCTGCCTTTTCCATTGGCCACAACCCTATAGATTAGGAGTATCCTCCAATCTCCCCGAGGCCATCCGAATAGTGTTGGCTGCCCAGGACAAACAGGGATGATCTCTCACAAGTTAGGAAACTACCTCCACTCAGACCCAGAGACAGATATCCCCAGAGAATAAGATTGAACTGGACAGGCACTTAGGCCCTAATCAGATCCATTGCTTTTGATTCCAGTCATCTCTCCTCAGAGGCCTGGTTTCCAATACCAGCATATGGGAGATTTCTTAGGCACTCATCAAAACAATTCTCTTCTCTACATAGGAAACATACTCTTTAGAGCTCCATCAATACCTCCGGTTATGAACATCCCTCAAGGCCCCGGATCAAGCACCCCATTCCAAGATCTACATGGACACAAATGCACATTATGACCCATCCTCAACTCACCCTTTTCAACACACCCGCCTCGGTTGCTCCCCTAGTTCCAGCAGATCGAACTTGCCTTGGCTCTATGAGACACCTGGAATGGGAGGCAGGCTGCCCAGGCATCCATGCTTAGAACCATGCTCTGGATAACTTCCTTATGGGATGTCCTGGAGCCATCCAACAGGTCTCGACTGTCCCACAGAAGGAATCATGGCGGTTTGGAGCATCTAACAATTCCCATCGTGGGAAAAACTCCATGTCCTCGTGACAACCTCCCCTTCAGGAAGGGGCCGTCATGGACAGAAACTCCGACCTAAGCCAACTTCTGATCCTAGCTCTGTCTTCAGGTATATGGGATCTCGAATCATCTCTGCAGAGGGTGCCTGCCGTCCCCTCACCCCGAAATCTAAGTCTGGCTTGTGTTCTCAGAATTTTTTCCTCACACTTCTGGCCCACAAGCCTTCCAGTTTTGGAATTCTGGAGCCACTATGTGGCACTGTGTCTTCCCTCCAGAAGAAAAACGTTGCCCTTTGGGGCTACCCAGTAACCACAAATGAGTACCATCCTGCATGAAACTCGACTGCACCCCAATGATACACTCTAGCCTGGGCATTAATTCCCTGTCTGCGACAGCCTGAGCCTGCACCTCCCAACCCACACTCAACAGCTGGCCGAACACTGAGCACATCAGACACACCATGGCCTTAGGTCTTCATCTCTTCCCAACCTCAGTTTTCAGGCTTCAGTACCTAGACCTTAAATCCAATCACAGTCCAGGAGTGAAAGAGTTGCAGAAAATAGAACTCCTTCTTCCCCATGGCCAGAAAACTTTTGGTTGCCATATTGTGCAACGTTCAGTGTAGGAGAAACCAGCATGGTACATTAGGCCACGCCCTGACTTGAGGGGCTCCTTGGGCACAAAAACGCATTGTGAAACTCAGTGCGAGACCTATCCTCAAGGAAGGCCTCTCAGTGTCTGGACCAAGAGCCCACATATGGGGCTTGCCATGTTCTTAGGTCCCAATGTTAACCAGAGTTCTGGTTGTCCAGTTGCCCCCACCCACGACTCTGCTCTGGAATCCCTCTTTTGGTGGTCCACCTGAGGTAAAAAAAAAAATAAATAAATAAATAAAAATAAACAAAAAAAACCAGAAAGGCCTACTCCCTTACGACAGAATGACCCCAAACTCTTGGGATCTGGTCAAATCCCCAGAAAGGGAGCCTCATCGATGGCCCATGAGGACACCCCGACATTCCATGGCAATCGGTGACACATTTCCAGAAAAAAAAAAAAAGCATGAACAAGCACCTCACATTCGCCCTTTGTTCATATGCCGAAGAGTTCTCCTCACGGTCTATAGATCGGGCCGGCCATACCTACATCCCTCAACCTAAGTGGAGTTTGTGTTTTCAGACTTTTGACCAAATAGCCCTGGACCACACACGCTCCACACTTGGGTCCCCGGAGCCACACCTCAGGACTGTGCTTCCCTTTCAAGGGAATTCTTCCCATTCCATTGGCCACAACCTTGCAAATGAGGAAAAACTTCCAAAGTCACCGAGGCCATCCCAATAGTGTAGGCCGCCCAGGACAAACAGGGGTGATCTCAAACCAGCTCAGCAACTACCTCCACTCAGACAACAGATGTCCCCAGAGAAGAATATTGAACCGGACAGGCCCCTAGGCCCTAATCAGATCCATTGCTTTGGTTTCCAGGCATCTCTCCTCAGAGGCCTCGTTTCCAATACCAGCATATGGTGGTTTCCTGAGGCACCAATAAGAACAAATCTCGTCTCCCCATGGAAAACTTGCTCATTGGAGCTTTGTCATAACCTCTGGTTAGGAGAATCCTTCAGGGCCCTGGTGCCACTGCCCCATACCAAGGTCTCCATGGACTCAATCCAACATTAAGACCATCCTCAGGAAAGTCCATTTCAACTCAGCCCGCTCTGTTGCTACCCCAACCCAGCAGATCAAACGTTTCTTGTTGCTAGGAGACAATTGGAATGTGAGTCTGGCTGCCCAGGCATCCATACTTAGAACGCTGTACTGGAAAAATACCTTATAAGAAGTCCTGGAGCCATCCAACAAATCTTAATTGTCCCACAGAAGGAATCCTTGCGGTTTGGAGCATCTCACAACTCCAATAGTGGGAAAACCCCCATGGCCTCATAATGCCCCATCTTCCTGAAGGGGCCAACATGGACAGAAACTCAAACCTGAGCCAAAGTCTGAACCTCGACCTGACTTCAGACGCATGAGATCTCAATTCAGCTCTGCAGAGTGTGCCTGCCATGTCCTTGCCCCAAAACCTAAGCCTAGCTTGTGTTCTCTGACTTCCGTCCTCACTGTCCTGGCCCATAAGCCCTCCAGTTTGGGAATTCCGAAGCCACAATGCAGCATGCTGCCTGCCCTCCAGAAGAAAAACTTTGCCCTATGCTGCTAATAAGAAACCCCAAATGATTTTCTAATGCATGCCACTCGATTGTAAAGCATTTATACAGCCCACCCTGTATACTAATGCCCTGTCTGGCACAGCCTGAGACAAGACATCCCAAACGACACCCAGAAAGCTGGCCCCAACCTGGACACATAGGACCCGCTATGGCTGTAGGTCGTCATCTCTTCCCAACCTCGGTTTTCATGCTTCAGAACCTAGACCTTATCTCAAATCACTGCCCAGGGGTGAACGTGATGCAGAAATTAGAATTCCTCCTTCCCCATGGCCAGAAACCTTGTGGTTGGCATGTTGTCCAACATTCAATGTGGGAAAACCTGCATTGTCCGAAAGGCCACGCCAGTGCTTGAGGGCCGCCTAGGGCACAGACATGCATTGTGACCTGCAGCGTGAGTCCCGTATTAAAGTAACGCCTTTCAGTGGCTGGACCAAGACCCTGCATATGGGGCTTGTCATATCCATAGGCCCCCAGGCTTAACCAGAGGGCGAGTATTCCAGTTGTCAGTACCCACTGCTATGCTCTAGAATCCCTCTACTGGGGGGACACATGAAGCAGAAAACAGGACACTTCCCTTCCCTCAGAAGGACTCTTGGGGGCTGGACAAACTACCAGAGAGGGAGACTTCTACGACCCATGAGGCAACTCCTACATTAAACGGCCATTGTGGACAAAACATCCAGAGACAAAAGCCGGAGCGACTGCCTCCCTCTCACCCTTCTTTCATATCCAGAGGAACTCCCCTCATGGACTGTAGATCAGGCCTGCCGTAACCTCGGCCCCAAACCTGAGCTGAGTTAGGGTTTTTGGATGTCTGTCTGCACAGCCATGGCCCACACAGCCTCCAGGCTGGGGTCTCTGGAGCCACACCACAGTACTGTGCCTGCTCTCTCCTAAGAAACTGCCCATTCCATTGGCCACAACTCTACAAAATAGTAGAAACCTCAAGGTCCCCAAGGACATCCCACTACCGCAAGCCGCACTGGACAAATAGGGGCATTATGACACATGCTGAGCAACTACTACCTCCACGCAGACACACAGACAGATATCCGCAGAGACAGAAGATTGAACCAGACAGGCCCCTAGGCCCTATTATGAACTCTTGCTTTGGTGTCCAGGTATCACTCCTCAGAGGCCTGGGTTCGAAGACCAGCATACGGGGCTTTCCTGAGGCACCAGACAGAAGACCTCTCATCTCCACATGGGAAGCTTCCTTGTTGGGGTTGTGTCAAGCCCTTCGGGTTGGAGAATCCTGCAGAGTCCCTTAGCTACTGCCACATTCCAAGGTCTCCATGGCCACCAACCCACATTATGACTCATCCTCAGGAGAGTCCATTTAAACTCAGCCTTCTGGGTAGCTCACCCAAGAGCCCGCAGATTGAGCGTGCCTTGTCTCGACCAGGCAATGGGAAGGTGAGTTGGCGTTTCTCGGCATCCATGCTTCCGGCCCTGCTCTCGAGTCTTTCTGTATGGGGCATCCTGGAACCATCCAATAGTACTCGACTGTCCTGAAGAAGGAAACTTTGAAGTTTGGAGCAGCTCACAACTCCCAGCGTAGGGAAACCTCCCTGGCCTCATGACGCCCCCACCCCCTTCAGGAAGGGGCCGTCATGGACACAAACTCCATTTTGAGGCAACATCTGATACTCGCCCTGACCTCACCTGCAGGAGATCTCGATTCAGCCTCTGCAGAGTGGGCCTGCCATGCTCTTGGCCCCAAAACTCGTGCTAGCTTGTGTTTTCAGACTTCCTTCCTCACAATCCTGGCCACACCCCTCCAGTTTGGCAATTCTGGAGACACAATGCAGCACTCTGCCTGCCCTCCGGAAGAAAAATGTTGCCCTATAGGGCTAACCAGAAACGCCAAATGAGTAACAACCTGCATGCCACTCGAACATACCCCAATTATACAGTCTAGCCTGTGCACTAAAGCCCTGTCTGACACAGCCTGAGGGCAGACCTCCAGTCCAACACCCAGACAGCTGGCCGTACACAGAGCATATCACACCCACAATGGCTTTAGGCCATCATCTCTACCCAACCTCAGTTTTCACCTTCAGAACCTAGACCTTATCTCCACTCACTGCTCAGGAGTGAACGTGATGCAAGAATCAGAACTTCTCCTTCGCCTTGGCAAGAAACCTAGTGGTTGGCATGTTGTCCAATGTTCATTGTAGGAGAAAGCAGCATGGACTAGGAGGCCCCACCTATCCCTGAGGGCCACAATGTGCACAAACACACATTGTGACCCTCAGCGTGAGCCCTATCCTCATGTAAAGCCTCTTAGTGACTGGAACAACAGCCCACCCCACATATGGGGCTTGCCAAGACCCTAGTCCCCCAATCTCAACCAGAGTTCGAGATGTCTAGTCACCCCTACTCAGGGCTCTACTCTGGAATCCCTCTTTGGTGGGACACCTGAGGTAAAAAAAAAAAAAATACAGAAAGAACTCTTCCCATCCACAGAATGATCCCAACCACTTGGGATCAGGCCAAATCATCAGAGAAAGAATTGTCCATGGCCCTTGAGGACACCCCGACATTCCTCGGCCACCGTTGACACAAAATCCAGAGACAAAAGCCTGAGCAAGCGCCACATACTCGCCCTTTGTTCATAGCCCGGAAAATTCTCACAGTCTGTAGATCGAGCCTTCATACATACATCCCCAAACCTAAGCTGAGTTTGTGTTTTCAGACTTCTGTCCCCACAGTCCTGGCCCACACACCATCCAAGTTGGGGCCCCTGGAGCCACACCTCAGGACTGTGGCTTCCCTCTCCAGGGGAATTCTGCCTTTTCCATTGGCCACAACCCTATAGATTAGGAGTATCCTCCAATCTCCCCGAGGCCATCCGAATAGTGTTGGCTGCCCAGGACAAACAGGGATGATCTCTCACAAGTTAGGAAACTACCTCCACTCAGACCCAGAGACAGATATCCCCAGAGAATAAGATTGAACTGGACAGGCACTTAGGCCCTAATCAGATCCATTGCTTTTGATTCCAGTCATCTCTCCTCAGAGGCCTGGTTTCCAATACCAGCATATGGGAGATTTCTTAGGCACTCATCAAAACAATTCTCTTCTCTACATAGGAAACATACTCTTTAGAGCTCCATCAATACCTCCGGTTATGAACATCCCTCAAGGCCCCGGATCAAGCACCCCATTCCAAGATCTACATGGACACAAATGCACATTATGACCCATCCTCAACTCACCCTTTTCAACACACCCGCCTCGGTTGCTCCCCTAGTTCCAGCAGATCGAACTTGCCTTGGCTCTATGAGACACCTGGAATGGGAGGCAGGCTGCCCAGGCATCCATGCTTAGAACCATGCTCTGGATAACTTCCTTATGGGATGTCCTGGAGCCATCCAACAGGTCTCGACTGTCCCACAGAAGGAATCATGGCGGTTTGGAGCATCTAACAATTCCCATCGTGGGAAAAACTCCATGTCCTCGTGACAACCTCCCCTTCAGGAAGGGGCCGTCATGGACAGAAACTCCGACCTAAGCCAACTTCTGATCCTAGCTCTGTCTTCAGGTATATGGGATCTCGAATCATCTCTGCAGAGGGTGCCTGCCGTCCCCTCACCCCGAAATCTAAGTCTGGCTTGTGTTCTCAGAATTTTTTCCTCACACTTCTGGCCCACAAGCCTTCCAGTTTTGGAATTCTGGAGCCACTATGTGGCACTGTGTCTTCCCTCCAGAAGAAAAACGTTGCCCTTTGGGGCTACCCAGTAACCACAAATGAGTACCATCCTGCATGAAACTCGACTGCACCCCAATGATACACTCTAGCCTGGGCATTAATTCCCTGTCTGCGACAGCCTGAGCCTGCACCTCCCAACCCACACTCAACAGCTGGCCGAACACTGAGCACATCAGACACACCATGGCCTTAGGTCTTCATCTCTTCCCAACCTCAGTTTTCAGGCTTCAGTACCTAGACCTTAAATCCAATCACAGTCCAGGAGTGAAAGAGTTGCAGAAAATAGAACTCCTTCTTCCCCATGGCCAGAAAACTTTTGGTTGCCATATTGTGCAACGTTCAGTGTAGGAGAAACCAGCATGGTACATTAGGCCACGCCCTGACTTGAGGGGCTCCTTGGGCACAAAAACGCATTGTGAAACTCAGTGCGAGACCTATCCTCAAGGAAGGCCTCTCAGTGTCTGGACCAAGAGCCCACATATGGGGCTTGCCATGTTCTTAGGTCCCAATGTTAACCAGAGTTCTGGTTGTCCAGTTGCCCCCACCCACGACTCTGCTCTGGAATCCCTCTTTTGGTGGTCCACCTGAGGTAAAAAAAAAAAATAAATAAATAAATAAAAATAAACAAAAAAAACCAGAAAGGCCTCCTCCCTTACGACAGAATGACCCCAAACTCTTGGGATCTGGTCAAATCCCCAGAAAGGGAGCCTCATCGATGGCCCATGAGGACACCCCGACATTCCATGGCAATCGGTGACACATTTCCAGAAAAAAAAAAAAAGCATGAAGAAGCACCTCACATTCGCCCTTTGTTCATATGCCGAAGAGTTCTCCTCACGGTCTATAGATCGGGCCGGCCATACCTACATCCCCCAACCTAAGTGGAGTTTGTGTTTTCAGACTTTTGACCAAATAGCCCTGGACCACACACGCTCCACACTTGGGTCCCCGGAGCCACACCTCAGGACTGTGCTTCCCTTTCAAGGGAATTCTTCCCATTCCATTGGCCACAACCTTGCAAATGAGGAAAAACTTCCAAAGTCACCGAGGCCATCCCAATAGTGTAGGCCGCCCAGGACAAACAGGGGTGATCTCAAACCAGCTGAGCAACTACCTCCACTCAGACAACAGATGTCCCCAGAGAAGAATATTGAACCGGACAGGACCCTAGGCCCTAATCAGATCCATTGCTTTGGTTTCCAGGCATCTCTCCTCAGAGGCCTCGTTTCCAATACCAGCATATGGTGGTTTCCTGAGGCACCAATAAGAACAAATCTCGTCTCCCCATGGAAAACCTGCTTATTGGAGCTTTGTCATAACCTCTGGTTAGGAGAATCCTTCAGGGCCCTGGTGCCACTGCCCCATACCAAGGTCTCCATGGACTCAATCCAACATTAAGACCATCCTCAGGAAAGTCCATTTCAACTCAGCCCCCTCTGTTGCTACCCCAAGCCAGCAGATCAAACGTTTCTTGTTGCTGGGAGACAATTGGAATGTGAGGCTGGCTGCCCAGGCATCCATACTTAGAACGCTGTTCTGGAAAAATACCTTATAAGAAGTCCTGGAGCCATCCAACAAATCTTAATTGTCCCACAGAAGGAATCCTTGCGGTTTGGAGCATCTCACAACTCCAATAGTGGGAAAACCCACATGGCCTCATAATGCCCCCCCTTCCTGAAGGGGCCAACATGGACAGAAACTCAAACCTGAGCCAAAGTCTGAACCTCGACCTGACTTCAGACGCATGAGATCTCAATTCAGCTCTGCAGAGTGTGCCTGCCATGTCCTTGCCCCGAAACCTAAGCCTAGCTTGTGTTCTCAGACTTCCGTCCTCACTCTCCTGGCCCATAAGCCCTCCAGTTTGGGAATTCCGAAGCCACAATGCAGCATGCTGCCTGCCCTCCAGAAGAAAAACTTTGCCCTATGCTGCTAATAAGAAACCCCAAATGATTTTCTAATGCATGCCACTCGATTGTAAAGCAATTATACAGCCCACCCTGTATACTAATGCCCTGTCTGGCACAGCCTGAGACAAGACATCCCAAACGACACCCAGACAGCTGGCCCCTACCTGGACACATAGGACCCGCTATGGCTGTAGGTCGTCATCTCTTCCCAGCCTCGGTTTTCAGGCTTCAGAACCTAGACCTTATCTCCAATCACTGCCCAGGGGTGAACGTGATGCAGAAATTAGAATTCCTCCTTCCCCATGGCCAGAAACCTTGTGGTTGGCATGTTGTCCAACGTTCAATGTGGGAAAACCTGCATTGTCCGAAAGGCCACGCCAGTGCTTGAGGGCCGCCTAGGGCACAGACATGCATTGTGACCTGCAGCGTGAGCCCCGTATTAAAGTAACGCCTTTCAGTGGCTGGACCAAGATCCTGCATATGGGGCTTGTCATATCCATAGGCCCCCAGGCTTAACCAGAGGGCGAGTACTCCAGTTGTCAGTACCCACTGCTATGCTCTAGAATCCCTCTACTGGGGGGACACATGAAGCAGAAAACAGGACACTTCCCTTCCCACAGAAGGACCCCAAACTCTTGGGGGCTGGACAAACTACCAGAGAGGGAGACTTCTACGACCCATGAGGCAACTCCTACATTAAACGGCCATTGTGGACAAAACATCCAGAGACAAAAGCCTGAGCGACTGCCTCCCTCTCACCCTTCTTTCATATCCAGAGGAACTCCCCTCATGGACTGTAGATCAGGCCTGCCGTAACCTCGGCCCCAAACCTGAGCTGAGTTAGGGTTTTTGGATGTCTGTCTGCACAGCCATGGCCCACACAGCCTCCAGGCTAGGGTCTCTGGAGCCACACCACAGTACTGTGCCTGCTCTCTCCTAAGAAACTGCCCATTCCATTGGCCACAACTCTACAAAATAGTAGAAACCTCAAGGTCCCCAAGGACATCCCACTACCGCAAGCCGCACTGGACAAATAGGGGCATTATGACACAAGTTGAGCAACTACTACCTCCATGCAGACACAAAGACAGATATCCGCAGAGACAGAAGATTGAACCAGACAGGCCCCTAGGCCCTATTATGAACTCTTGCTTTGGTGTCCAGGTATCACTCCTCAGAGGCCTGGGTTCGAAGACCAGCATACGGGGCTTTCCTGAGGCACCAGACAGAAGACCTCTCATCTCCACATGGGAAGCTTCCTTGTTGGAGTTGTGTCAAGCCCTTCGGGTTGGAGAATCCTGCAGAGTCCCTTAGCTACTGCCACATTCCAAGGTCTCCATGGCCACCAACCCACATTATGACTCATCCTCAGGAGAGTCCATTTAAACTCAGCCTTCTGGGTAGATCACCCAAGAGCCCGCAGATTGAGCGTGCCTTGTCTCGCCCAGGCAATGGGAAGGAGAGTTGGCGTTTCTCGGCATCCATGCTTACGGCCCTGCTCTCGAGTCTTTCTGTATGGGGCATCCTGGAACCATCCAATAGTACTCGACTGTCCTGAAGAAGGAAACTTTGAAGTTTGGAGCAGCTCACAACTCCCAGGGTAGGGAAACCTCCCTGGCCTCATGACGCCCCCACCCCCTTCAGGAAGGGGCCGTCATGGACACAAACTCCAGCTTGAGGCAACATCTGATACTCGCCCTGACCTCACCTGCAGGAGATCTCGATTCAGCCTCTGCAGAGTGGGCCTGCCATGCTCTTGACCCAAAACTCGTGCTAGCTTGTGTTTTCAGACTTCCTTCCTCACAATCCTGGCCACACCCCTCCAGTTTGGCAATTCTGGAGACACAATGCAGCACTCTGCCTGCCCTCCAGAAGAAAAATGTTGCCCTATAGGGCTAACCAGAAACGCCAAATGAGTAACAACCTGCATGCCACTCGACCATACCCCAATTATACAGTCTAGCCTGTGCACTAAAGCCCTGTCTGACACAGCCTGAGGGCAGACATCCAGTGCAACACCCAGACAGCTGGCCGTACACAGAGCATATCACACCCACAATGGCTTTAGGCCATCATTTCTACCCAACGTCAGTTTTCACCTTCAGAACCTAGACCTTATCTCCACTCACTGCTCAGGAGTGAACGTGATGCAAGAATCAGAACTTCTCCTTCGCCTTAGAAAGAAACCTAGTGGTTGGCATGTTGTCCAATGTTCATTGTAGGAGAAAGCAGCATGGACTAGGAGGCCCCACCTATCCCTGAGGGCCACAATGTGCCCAAACACACTTTGTGACCCTCAGCGTGAGCCCTATCCTCATGTAAAGCCTC
>NW_028134593.1:0-80000 GCF_964662115.1 Mustela nivalis | reverse complement strand
TTTTGATATCAGTTTAGTAGTGATTTATGACCCAGCATGTGGTCTATTCTTGAGAAGGTTCCCTGTGCTCTTGAGAAGAATGAGTATTCTTTTGTTTTAGGGTGGAATGTTCTGAATATATCTATGAGATCCATTTGTTCCAATGTGTCATTCAATGCTCTTGTTTCTTTATTGATTTTCTGCTTCAATGATCTGTTTATTTCTGAGAGAGGCATGTTAAGATCTCCTATGATTAGTGTATTCATATCAATATGACTCTTTATCTTGATTAACAGTTTTCTTATGTAATTGGTTGCTCCCATATTAGAGGCATAGATATTTACAATTGTTAGATCATCTTGGTGGATTGTCCCTTTAAGAATTATGTAGTGTCCTTCTGTATCTCTGACTAAAGCCTTTAGTTTAAAATCTAATTTATCTGATATGAGAATCGCTACCCCGGCCTTCTTTTGAGGCCCATTGTCATGAAAGATGCTTCTCCGTCCCTTCACTTTCAGTCTGGGTGTATTTTTAGGTTCAAAATGGGTCTCTTGTGGAGAACATATGGATGGGTTCTGTCGTTTTATCCAATCTGCAACCCTGTGCTGTTTTATGGGCGCATTTAGGCCATTCGCATTGAGATTGATTATTGATAGATACGTTTTTATTGACATCGAGTTACCTTTGAATCTTTCTTTCTGTAGATTGTTTCTATATTTCTCCTCCGTGCTATTCTTAGGATTTTTACTCTTTTATAGAACCCCCCTTAATATTTCCTGCAGTGTCGGCTTGGTGGTAGCATAGTCTTTTAAGTCTTGCCAGTCTTGGAAACTCTTTATATCTCCATCCATTCTGAATGTCAGTCTTGATGGATAAAGTATTCTTGGCTGAATGTTCTTCTCATTTAGTGCCCTGAATATATCTTGCCAGCCTTTTCTGGCTTGCCAGGCTTCTGTGGACAGGTCTGATGTTATATTGATGGGCTTTCCTATGTAAGTAAGGAGCCTCTTTGCCCTAGCAGCTTTCAGGAGATTATACCTACAATTATAATTCCTCAATTTGACTATCAGGTGTCGTGTTTTTGTTTTGTTTTGTTTTGTTTTGTTTTGTATTGTATGTTTTTTTTTTAATGTATAATCTTGGGTGGAGACCATTTAGCCTCCAGTACATGAATTCTGGTTCCATTCGCGAGATTGGGAAAATTTTCTTGAAGGACTTGTTCTACTATATCTTCTAGATCTTTCTTTCTTCTCCCCTTCAGGGATTCCAGTAATTCTGAGGTTGGAACGTTTCATGGCACCATTTATTACCCTGATTCTGTTTTTGTGATTTCTAAGCTGTTTGTTCCAGGCTTCCTCCTGATCCTTTCTCTCTATCTGTTTGTCCTCCAGATCACTAATTCTATCTTCTGTCTCAGTTACCCTAGCTTTGAGAGAGTTTAGATTAGATTGGAACTCATTGAGAGCACTGTGGACCTCCTCCCTGGTAGCTTTAAGCTTCGCCCTAACATTGTGAACATCATGTCTCATCGCTTTCAGCTTGGCCTTTATCAATTATGTTTGGTCATCCATGCCTTTCTCCAAACTAGCTATTTCCTGGATTATTGTTAACCTGAATTCTCTTTCCAACATATTGTCTATGCTGATAGCCATTAGCTCTAGTGCAGAAGGTCCATCCACTGTATTTTTCTTCTGTTGGGGATTCCTCCTCCTAGTCATTTTGGTGAGAGATGACTGAACAGATGTAGCTGGATGTATCAGCCATGGTGCAGTCAAGGTGCACACTGGAAAACTTCTGAACAATCATGATTCCCCACCCAAATGAGAGAAAAAAGAAAAGAAAAAGAAAAAAAAAAAACAAAAAAAGAGATAGAGACAGGAAAGAGAGGGAAGATTAAAGAAAAAGTTCAGCCCAAATGAGCCCCAAGGTAAGATTTATGAAGTAGACAAGCAAAAAGACTGATAAAAGTATATGACAAGAGAAAAAAATATATATATATACAAAAAAAAAGGAAGAACGTCGTCAAAAAGAACCCCACGTGTAAGATTTATATACTATCAGGACAAACACAAAAACACAGAAACACTGGTGGAAGATAAAGATTGGAGAGTGGATATAAATTCTCAGTGTCTGCGAGGAAGTTTGTTTTAATTTTTCCTGGATGTATCTTGATATATTTGTTAAAGGACTCAACTTTCCTAAGATAAAGGGGTATTAAAAATTAGTTACCTAGGGGTAGTATTGACTGGGGAAAGGGGACTACTTTGAAGTTTAACTCTATATGAATAATAGAAGATAAAAATAAAAAGGAAAAAACTAAACTAAACTAAAATATAAAAAAAATGTAGGAATAAAAAAATAAAAATGCAAAAGGAAAACATAGGTGTATATATCAAAAATTTAAGGTTAAAAAGTTATTTTGGAATTTGATGTACTGGACAGCTCGCTCTGATGGTACAGGTTAATAAAATTACATATATATATGTATATATATGTATATGACAAGAGAAAAAAATATATATATATATACAAAAAAAAAAAAAGGAAGAACGTCGTCAAAAAGAACCCCACGTGTAAGATTTATATACATTCAGGACAAACACAAAAACACAGAAACACTGGTGGAAGATAAAGATTGGAGAGTGGATATAAATATATATATATATATATATATATACCAGAATAGTCGGAATGAATAAAAAAAAAAAAAAAACTTTTCCTATGAAGTAGTGGTTGTACTCTTGTAGTCCTTTTTTATTTTCTCTCTCTCTCTCTTTTTTTTTTCTTTCTTGGTTTGTTTTCTAGGAGAGGGGCCTGCCACGTGGGTTTTTGGTCAGTGATGTACCCTGAGTTAAGTTCTCGCGCCCCTCTCAATGTGGTGGGCTCTGAGGAAACTGTTTTGTTTTTTTTTCAGACATTTGTTCTCTGGAGGTTTTTATGTTTATTCACTTTTTTTGTTTGAGTTTTCCCCCTGTGCAGGAATTGGAGATAAGGTCTAGGTTCCGATGACTGAAAACCCAGGTTGGGAAAGAATGGTGGCCTAAGGCAGTGGCGTGTACAATGTGCTGGGTGTGCAGGCAGCTGTGTCAGTGTCTGTTGGAAGGTCTGGGCTCAGGCTATTTCCGACAGAGCATCAGTGTTTAAGGTAGCCTATGAAATTGGGGTGTTTCCGAGGGCCAAGCAGTTTGATTCTCATTTGGGGTCTCTGGGAAGCACCATAGACAATGTTTTTCTCCTGGGAGGCAGGCAGAGTGCTTCATTGTGGCCCCAGAATTCCCAGTAGGGAGGGTTTGTGGGCCAGGAGTGTGAGGACGGAAGTCGGAAAACACAAGTTAGTGTGAGGATTTGAGCCAAGGGCAGAGCAGGCCCACTCTGCAGAGACTGAATCAAAATCTACTGCATCGGAAGTCAGGCTGAGGATCAGACGTTGGCTGAGGCTGGAGTATGTGTCCATAATGGCACCTTCATGAAGCGGGGGCCTCATGAGGCCAAGGAAGTTTTTCCACGCTGAGTTTGGAAATTGCTCCAAACCACAAGGTTTCCTTCTGCGGGACATACCATACGGAAGGACTGGAGATCAGGGTTCGAAGGATGGATCCCTCTACAGCATGCCTCGCATTCCCATTGGCCATTAGCGACAAGATATGTTTGAACTGCTGCCTCTGGGGCAGGATACCCAGGGGGCTGAGTTGAAAGGGCCTCTCCTGAGGATGCCTCATAATGTGCATTTGGGTCCATGGAGACCTTGGAATGTGCTGGTTGTTCAGTGGCCCTGCGGAACTCTCCTAACTGAAGGGTTTGAATCATCCCCAGTAAGAAGCTCCAAATGTGGAGACGAGAGAAGTTTGGTTTGGTGCCTCAGAAAAGCCCCGTGTGCTGGTCTACGAAAACAGTCCTCTGAGGACGGACACATGGAAACCAAAGCTACGGTTCAGATTAGGGCCTGGGGGCCTGTCCATTTCAACCTTCTGTCTCTGGGGACACTGTCTGAGAGTCTAAGTGGAGATAGTTGCTCCGCTGGTGTCAGAGAGCCCCTCTTAGTCCAGGGTGGCCTACACTATTGATGGCCTCAGGGGCCTTGGAGTTTTTCCCTAACTTGTAGAGGTGTGGTCAATGGATTGGGCACACTTTCCTTGGAGAGGGCAGGCACAATCTTTCGCTGTGGCTCCAGAGGCCCTAGCCTGGAGGATGTGTGGGTCCAGGTTGTGGGCACAGAAGTCTGAAAACACAAACTCAGCTTATGAGTGGCGCCTAGGTTATGGCAGGCCGGATGTACAGCCTGAGAGGGAGCTCCTGGGCCTCTGAAACAAGGGCGAGTGGGAGGCTTTTGTCTCTGGATGTTGTGTCCGGGATAGCCGTAGATTGGAGGGGTGGCCTCAGGGACTGTGGACGAATATCCCTCTCTGCGGATTTGTCCCAGCTCCCAAGAGTTTGGGGTCATTTTGTGGGAAGGGTGCAGTCGTGTTGTCTGGCTCATGTGTCTCTCCAAGAAAGGGATTCCAGAGCAGAGCCCCAGGTACGGGAGGGGCGACTGTAAAACTCATACCCTGGTGAGGATTGGGTGCATAGGGGATTGGCAAGCCGCATTTATGGGCTCTTGGTCCAGGCCATAACAGACCTTTCTTTGACATGGGGCTCATGCTGAGGGTCACAGTGTGAATCCGTACCCAAGCAGCACTCACGTTTGGGCGTGGCATCAGGGGCCATGAAGGTTTCTCCCACCCTGTAGGTGTGACTCCATGCCAAGAGCAGGCTTTACAGCCATGAAGAAGGACGGGTTCTGTTTCGTGCTTCCGATACCCAGCTGTGTGGGGAATTGATATAATGTCTAGGTTCAGATATCTGAAAACCAAGGTTAGGAAGAGGTGACGGCATAAGACCATGGCGTGTCCGATGTGCTGGGTGTGCGGCCAGCTGTCTCCTTGTCTGTCTGGACGTCTGGATTCAGGCTGTGTCAGACAGAGCATGAGTGCCCAGAGCAGCCTATCCAGTTCGGTTACCGTCGAGGCCCGAGTAGGTTGATCCTTATCTGAGTTTTCTGGAGAGCCCCACAGGGAAACCTTTTTCTTCCGTTGTGCAGACCAAGGGCTGGGTTGTGGTTCTGGAGATCCTAGTCCGGAGGGCTTGTTTGCCAGGAGTGTGAGGAATGAAGTCTGAAAACACAAGCTAGCGTGAGGTTTGGGACCGAGGGCACGGCAGGCCCACTCTGCAGAGGCTGAATCGAGATCTCCTGCACTAAGGTCATGTCAACTATGAGACGTGCCTCAGGCTAGAGTTTTTGTCCAGCATGGCCTCTTCCTGAAGGGTGTGGGGGCTTCATGAGGCCAGGGAGGTTTGCCTACGATGGGATTTGTGAACTACTCCAAACCTCAAGGTTTCCTTCTGCACGACAGTCGAGTCCTATTGGATGGTTCCAGGAGGCCCCATGCGGAAAGACTCGAGAGCAGGTGTCTAAGCATGGATGCCTGGGAAAGCCACCTCATATTCCCACTCTTTAGTCAGGACAAGGCTGGCTCAATCTGCGGGCTCCTGGGTGAGCTACCCAGAGGGGAGAGTTGAAATGGACTCTCCTGAAGATGAGTCCTACTGTGGCTTGGTGGCCTGGGAGACCTTGGAATGTGGAGGTGGCTCAGGGACTCTGCAGGGTTCTCCAACCTGAAGTGTTTGACATGGCTCCAACAAGGAAGCTTCCCATGTGGAGACGAGAGGAGTTCTGTTCAGTGCCTCAGGAAAGCCCCATATCCTGTTCTTCGAACCAAAGCCTCTGAGGAGTGACACCTGGAAACCAAAGCGAGAGTTGAGATTAGGGCCTAAGGGCCTGTCTGACTCAACCTTCTATCTCTGTTGACATCTGTGTGCATGCTTTCGTGGAGGTAGGTGCTCAGCTTGTGTCCAAATGCCCCTGTGTGTCCAGGGAGGCTCCCAGTAGTGGGATGTCCTCGGGGGCCTTTAGGTTTCTCATATTCTGGAGTTGTGTGGCCAAAGGAATGGACACAGTTTCCCAGGAGAGAGCAGGCACGGTCCTGTGGTATGGCTCCAGAGGACCCAGCCTAGAGGCTGTGTTTGCAAGGGCTTTGGGGACAGATGTCTGAAAAAGCAAACTTGGCTCAGCTAGGGGTCAAGGTAATGGCAGGCCTGATCTCCAGTCCGTGAGGGGAGATCCTCTGGATATCCAAGGAGGGCAAATTGGAGGCAGTCACTCAGGCTTTTGTCTCTGGGTGTTGCGTTCACAGTGGCCGTTCAGGGTAGGTGTTGCCTCAGGGGCCGAGGTAGAGCCTTCCTCACCGGGGATTGTCCAAGCTCTCACGTGTTTGGGTTCATTCTGTGAGAAGGGAAGAGTACTGTTTTCAGCCACAGGGGACCCCCCAGGAGAGGGACTCTAGAGCACAGCAGTGGGTTACCGCAAATGGAATACACACCATCTAGTTAGTCCTGGGTGCGTGTGGGCATGGAAAGCCACATATGCGGGCTCTTGGTCCAGTCACTGAGAGGCGTTACTTGAATAAGGTACTCACGCTGAGGGTCACAATGTGTGTTTGTGCCCAAGGCGGCCCTCACGCATGGGGGTGGCCTCATGGGCCATGCCATTTTCTCCTACACTGAAGGTTTGACTCACTGCCAGCAGCAAGGTTTCTTGACATGGGGAAGGAGGGGTTCTGACTTGTGCATCAGGTTCAACACTGTGCAGGGATTGGAGATAAGGTCTAGGTTCGATGACTGAAAACCCAGATTGGGAATGGATTGTGGCCTAAGGCAGTGGCGGGTCCAATGTGCTGGTTGTGCAGCCAGCTGTTTCGGTGTCTGTTGGAAGGGTGGGCTCAGGCTATTTGCGACAGAGCATCAGTTTTTAAGGTAGCCTATGCAACTGGGGTTGTGCCGAGGGCCCAGCAGTTTGATCCTCATTTGGGGTCTCTGGGCAGCACCATATACAATGTTTTTCTCCTGGGAGGCAGGCAGAGTGCTTCATTGTGGCCCCAGAATTCCCAGTAGGGAGGGTTTGTGGTCCAGGAGTGTGAGGACGGAAGTCTGAAAACACAAGCTAGAGTGAGGATTGGAGCCAAGGGCAGAGCAGGCTCACTCTGCAGAGGCTGAATCAAAATCTCCTGCATCTGAATTCAGGCTGAGGATCAGACGTTGGCTGAGGCTGGAGTATGTGTCCATGATGGCACCTTCATGAAGCGAAGGCCTCATGAGGCCAAGGAAGTTTTCCCACACTGTGTTTGGATGTTGCCCCAAACCACAAGGTTTCCTTCTGCGGGACATTCGAGTCCTGTTGCATGGCTCAAGGACGTAACATACGGAAGGACTGGAGAGCAGGGTTCGAAGGATGGATCCCTGTACAGCATGCATCGCATTCCCGTTTTCCATTGCGACAAGTAGGGATTTGAAAAAAGTGCGAGTCTGAGGCTCTTGCTCAAGTTTTTGTCTCTGGATACCGTGTCACTCATGGTCATGAAATTATGGGGTGACTTCATTGGAAATGGATGAGTCTTACTCAGGTAGTTTGGCCCCGTCCAAAGAGTTTGTGGTCATTCTGTGGGATGGAAGAAGTCCGTTTGTTTTTTTTGTTGTTGTTTTCTTTTATAACCTCAGGTGTCCCACCAAATGAGGGATTCCAGTGTAGAGCCTGGGGAGGGGCGACTGGACAATCAGAATTCTGGTTAAAAATGGGGCCTCGGGACATGTCAAGCCCATTATGACATCTAATGGTCCAGCCACTGAGAGGACTTACAAGAGGACAGGACTCATGCTGAGGGTCACAATGCGTGTGTAGGCCCTCATCGCACTCAAGAATGGGCGGGGCCTCAGGGAGAATGCTGGTTTCTCCTACACTGAACGTTGGACAACGATCCAACCACAAGGTTACTTGCCATGTGTAAGAAGGAATTCTGATTTCTGCATCACACTCACCCCTGGGGAGTGATTGGTGTTAAGGGCTCGGTTCTGAAGCCTGAAAACTGAGGTAGGGAAGAGATGATGAACTAAGGCCATGGCGGGTCTTATGTGCTCAGTGTGCGGTCAGCTTCCTGGGCTTGGTTAGGAGCTCCGGGCTCAGGTTGTGTCCGACAGTGCATTTGTGCCCAGGTGAGACTATATAATTTGGGTAAAGTCGAGTGCTGAGTAGGCTTATCCTCATTTAAGGAGCCTGGGCACCTCATGAGGCATTAATTTTTTTCTACAGGGCTGGCAGAGTGCTGCATTGTGGGTCCGGAATTGCCAAACTTGAGGTCTTCAGGGCCAGGGGTGTGAGGACGGAAGTCTGAGAAGACAATCTAGAATTGGGTTTAAGGGCGAGGGCACGGCAGGTACCCCCTGCAGATCTGAACCAATATCTCATGCATCTGAAGTCAGGGCGAGGGTCAGACGTTGGCTCAGGTTGGAGTTTCTGTGCATGACAGCCGTTTCATGAAGGGAGCGGAATTTCGAGACCATTGAGGTTTTCCCACGTTGGGAGTTTTGGGATGCACCTTTCAAGGATTCCTTCTGCAGGACAATTGAGACCTGTTGGACAGCTCTAGGACATCCCATATGGAATGACTCCAGAGCACGGTTTGAGGATGGATGCCTGGAAAGCCCGCCACGAATTCCAATTGCCTCTTAGCAACAGGACAGTTTAGATCTGATGGTTCTGCGGGAACAACCGGGGTGGCTGAGTTCAAATGGACAATTTTGGGGATGGGTCCTCATGTGTTTTTGTGTCCATGAGGGCCTTGAAATGGGGCGGTGACATCGGGTCCCTGAAGAATCTCCTAAGCTTTGACATAGCTCTCAATCACAGGTTTCATTGTGGAGACGAGATGAGTTCTGATGGGTGCCTCAGGAAAACCCCTATGCTCGTATTGGAATCAGGCTTTTGAGGAGACATCCTGTAAACCAAAGCAATGGATCCTATTATGTCCTCGGGTCCTGTCTGGATCAATCTTCTTCTCTGGGGACATCCATCTATGGTATGAGTGGAGGTAGATGCTCAGCTGGTGTCAGACAGCCCTTGTTTGTCCCGGGCGACCTACACTATTGGGATGTCCTCAGGGACATTGGAGGTTTCTCCTAATTTGTACGATTTTGTCAATGGAATGGGCAGAATTCCCATGGATTCGTAGGCACAGTCCTAATGTGTGGCTCCAGGGGCCCCAGCCTGGAGGGTGTGTAGCCAAGGACTTTGAGGACAGACGTCTGAAAACACAAACTCAGCTTAGGTTTGGGGACGTAGGTATGGCAGGCCCGATCTACAAACCATGAGAAGAACTCTTCAGGATATGAAGAAAGTGCGAGTCTGAGGCGCTTGCTCAGGCTTTTGTCTCTGGATTTTGTATCAGCGGTGGCCGTGGAATGTCCGGGAAGCCTCATGGACAATGGACGAATCTTCCTCTCTGAGGATTTGGCCCGATTTCCAATTGTTTTTCGTCAATCTGTGGGATGGGAGGACTCCTTTATTTTGTTACCTCCGGTGTCCCACCAAAAGAGGAATTCCAAAGCAAAGCCGTGGGGAAGACTGAAGAGACAACCCGAACTATGGTTAAAAATTGGGGCCTAGGGGCATGGCAAGCCCAATATGCTATCTCTTCATCCAGCCACTGAGAGGCCTTACTTGAGGACTGGGTTCAGGCTCCCGGTCACAATGTGTGTTTGGGACCAATGTGGCCCACGAGCATAGGCGGGGCCTCATGAGACACACTGGTTTCAACTACACTGAACGTTGGACAACATGCCAACCACAAGGTTTCTTGCCATGGGGAAAGAGTTCTGATTTCTGCATCACGTTCAACCCTGAGAAGGGATTGGAGATAAGGTCTAGGTTTTGAAGCCTGAAAACCGAGGTTGGGAAGAGATGACGACCTAAGGCCAGGGCGGCACGATGTGCTCAGTGTGCAGCCAGCTGTCTGGCTGGGGCCAGGAGTTCCAGGCTCAGGCTGTGTCAGAAAGCGCATTAGTGCCCTGGTCAGCCTATGTATTTGGGGTACAGCCAAGGTAGGTGCAGGTTGATCCTCATTTGGGGTTACTGGGTAGCCCCAGAGGGCAATGTTTTTCTTCTGGAGGGCTGGCAGAGTGCTGCATAGTAGTTCTGGATTGCCAAACTGGAGGGCTTGTGGGCCAGTAGTCTGAGGACAGATGTCTGAGAAACAAGCTAGGCTTCGGTTTCTGGGTGAGGACATGGCAGGCACAATCTACAGACCTGAATCGAGATTTCGTGCATCTGAAGTAAGGGCGAGGATCAGACGATCGCTCAGGTTGGAGTTTCTGTCCCTGATGGCCCCTTCATGAAGGGGGGGCATCACGAGGCCATGGGGGTTTTCCCACGATGGGAGTTGTGAACAGCTCCAAACTGCAAAGAGTCTTCTGCAGGACAATTGAGACCTGTTGTTTGGCTCCAGGCCAATGATACTGAGCATGGTTCTAAGGGTGGATGTCTGGGTAGCCCACATCGCATTCCAATTGTCTCCTAGCAACAAGACAGTTTAGATCTGCTGGATCTGGGAGAGCAACCGAGGAGGCTAGGTTGAAATGGACTCTCCTGTTTGGGTCCTAATGTGCTTTTGTGTCTATGGAGACCTTGGAATGAAGCGGTGGCACTTAGGCCCTGAAGGGTTCTCCTAAACAGACTCTTTGACACAGCTCCAATGTGCAAGTTTCCCATGTGTAGATGAGATGTTTTCTGATGGGTGAGTCAAGAAACAGCCATATGCTGGTTTTGAATCCAGGTCTCTGAGGAGAGATGCCTGGAAACCAAAGCAATGGATCTGATTAGTGCCTAGGGGCCTGTTCTTTCCTTTAAACCTCTGGGGACATCTGTCTATGGGTCTGAGTGCAGGTAGGTTCTCAGATAGGCTCAGATTGCCCCTGTATTTCCTGGGAAGCCAGCACTAGTGAGATGGATCAGGGACTTTGGTAGTTTATCCTATTAGAAGGGTTGTGGCCATTGGAATGGGCACACACAATTCCCTTGGAGAGGGAAAGTACAGTCCTCAGGTTTGGCTCCAGGGGCCTGAGCCTGTAGGTTGTGTTGGCCAGTGCTGTTTGAACAGTTGTCTGAAAACACAAACTCGGCTTCTGTTTCAGGTCATAGGTATGGCAGGAGAGATCTACAGACGATGAGGAGAACTCTTCGGGATTTGGAAAAAGGGCGAGTCTGAGGCTCTTGCTCAAGTTTTAGTCTCTGGATATCGTGTCACTCATGGTGGTGAAATTTCTGGGTGACTTCATGGGAAATGGACGAGTCTTACTCTCTGGTGGTTTGGCCCCGTCCAAATTGTTTGGGGTCATTGTGTGGGACGAAAGAGGTCCGTTTTGTTGTTGTTGTTGTTGTTGTTGTTTTTTAACCTCATGTGTCCCACCAAATGAGGGATTCCAGAGTAGAGCCCTGGGGAGGGGCGATTGGACAATCAGAAATCTGGTTAAAAATTGGGGCCTAGGGACACGTCAAGCCCATTATGACATCTAATGGTCCAGCCACTGAGAGGACTTACTAGAAGACAGGACTCATGCTGAGGGTCACAATGCGTGTTTATGACCTCCTCACACTCAAGAATGGTCGGGGCCTCAGGGTGAATGCTGGTTTCTCCTACACTGAACGATGGAAAACGTGCCAACCACAAGGAAACTTGCCATGGGTAAGGAGGAGTTCTGATTTCTGCATCACACTCACCACTGGCAGTGATTGGAGATAAGTTCTTGGTTCAGAAGCCTGAAAACTGAGGTAGGGAAGACATGATAACCTAAGGCCATTGCGGGTCGTATGTGCTCAGTGTGCGGTCAGCTTCCTGGGTGTTGGTCAGGAAGTCCGGGCTCTATTTGTGTCCGACAGTGCATTAGTGCCCAGGTTTGACTATAGAATTTGTGTAAAGTCAAGTGCTGTGTAGGTTTACCTCATTTAAGGTGCCTGGGCAGCTCATGAGGCAATAATTTTTTTTCTAGAGGGCAGGCAGAGTGCTGCATTGTGGGTCCGGAATTGCCAATCTTGAGGGCTTCAGAGCCAGGGGTGTGGGGACGGAAGTCTGAGAAGACAAGCTAGACTTGGGTTTAGGGCGAGGGCACGGCAGGTACCCCGTGCAGATCTGAACCAATATCTCATGCATCTGAAGTCAGGGCGAGGATCAGACGTTGGCTCAGGTTGGAGTTTCTGTGCATGACAGCCGCTTCATGAAGGGAGCGGAATCTCGAGCCCATGGAGGTTTTCCCACGTTGGGATTTGTGGGATGCCCCCTTCAAGGATTATTTCTGCGGGACAATTGAGTCCTGTTGGACAGCTCCAGGACATCCCATATGGAATGACTCCAGAGCTCCTTTCGAGGATGGAGCCCTGGGAAGCCCGCCTCGCATTCCAATTTTCTCCTAGCAGCAAGACAGTTTAAATCTGATGGCTCTGCAGGAGCAACCGGGGTGGCTGAGTTGAAATGGACACTCCTGAGGATGGGTCCTAATGGGTTTTTGTGTCGATGAGGTTTTTGGAATGGGGGGGTGGCACCGGGACCCTGAAGTACTGTCCTAAGCTTTTGACATAGCTCCCATGCACAGCTTTCCTTGTGGAGACGAGATGAGTTCTGATGGGTGCCTCAGGAAAACCCCTATGCTCGTATTGTAATCAGGTTTTGGAGGAGACATGCCTGTAAACCAAAGCAATGGAAACTTTTATGGCCTGGGTGCTGTCTGGTTCAATCTTCTTCTCTGGGGACATCCATCTATGGTAGGAGTGGAGGTAGATGCTCAGCTGGTGTCAGACCGCCCTTGTTTGTCCCGGGCGACCTACACTATTGGGATGGTCTCAGGGACTTTGGAGGTTTCTCCTAATTTGTACGATTTTGGACAATGGAATGGGCAGAATTCTCATGGATTGGTAGGCACAGTCCTAATGTGTGGCTCCAGGGGCCCCAGCCTGAAGGGTGTGTGGCCCAAGACTTTGAGGACAGAAGTCTGAAAACACAAACTCAGCTTACGTTTGGGGACGTAGGTATGTCAGGTCCGATCTACAAACCATGAGAAGAACTCTTCAGGATATGAAGAAAGTGCGAGACTGAGGCGCTTGCTCAGGCTTTTGTCTCTGGATTTTGTATCAGCGGTGGTCGCGGAATGTCGGGGAGGACTCATGGGCCATGGACGAATCTTCCTCTCTGAGGATTTGGCCCGATTCCCAATTGTTTTTCGTCAATCTGTGGGATGCTAGGACTCTTTCAGTTTTGTTACCTCAGTTGTACCACCAAAAGAGGAATTCCAAAGCAAAGCCGTGGGGAAGACTGAAGGGACAACCCGAACTATGGTTAAAAATTGGGGCCGAGGGGCATGGCAAGCCCAATATGCTATCTCTTCATCCAGCCACTGAGAGGCCTTACTTGAAGACTGGGCTCAGACTGTGGGTCACAATGTGTGTTTGGGATCCATGCGGCCCGCGAGCATGGGCTGGGCCTCATGGGCCACACTGGTTGCAACTACACTGAACGTTGGACAACATGCCAACCACAAGGTTCCTGGCTGTGGGGAAGGAGTTCTGGTTACTGCTCACTTTCAACCTTGGGAAATAATTGGATTAAATTCTAGGTTCTGAAGCCTGAATACCGAGGTTGTGAAGAGATGACGACCTAAGGCCATGGCGGCTTGATGTGCTCAGTTTGCGAACAGTTGTCTGGGTGGGGCCAGGAGTTCCAGGCTCGGGCTGTGTCAGAAAGGGCAATAATGCCCTGATCAGCCTATGTATTTGTGGGACAGCCAGGGTAGGTGCAGTTTGATTCTCATAAGGGGTTACTGGGTCGCCGCAGAGAGCAATGATTTTCTTCTGGAAGGCTGGCAGAGTGCTGCATTGTAGTTCTGGATTGCCAAACTGGAGAGCTTGTGGGCCAGTAGTCTGAGGACAGAAGTTGGAGAACACAAGCTAGGCTTCGGTTTCTGGGTGAGGACATGGCAGGCACAATCTACAGACCTGAATCGAGATCTCGTGCATCTGGAGTCAGGGCGAGGTTCAGACAATCGCTCATTTTGGGATTCTGTCACTGATGGCCCCTTCATGAAGGGGGGGGGTCATCACGAGGCCATGGGAGTTTTCCCACGATGGGAGTTGTGAACAGCTCCAAACTGCAAAGAGTCTTCTGCAGGACAATTGAGACCTGTTGTTTGGCTCCAGGCCAATGATTCTGAGCAGGGTTCTAAGGATGGATGGCTGGGTAGTCCAACTCGCATTCCAATTGTCTCCTAGCATCAAAAACAGGTTAGATCTGCTGGATCTGGGGGAGCAACCGAGGAGGCTAGGTTGAAATGGACTCTCCTGTTTGGGTCCTAATGTGCTTTTGTGTTTATGGAGACCTTGGAATGAAGCGGTGGCACTTAGGCCCTGAAGGGTTCTCCTAAACAGACTCTTTGACACAGCTCCAACGTGCAAGTTTCCCATGTGTAGATGAGATGTTTTCTGATGGGTGAGTCAAGAAACAGCCATATGCTGGTTTTGAAATCCAGGTCTCTGAGGAGAGATGCCTGGAAACCAAAGCAATGGATCTGATTAGTGCCTAGGGGCCTGTTCTTTCCTTTAAACCTCTGGGGACATCTGTCTATGGGTCTGAGTGCAGGTAGGTGCTCAGATGGGCTCAGATTGCCCCTGTATTTCCTGGGAAGCCAGCACTAGTGAGATGGATCAGGGACTTTGGAGGTTTATCCTATTAGAAGGGTTGTGGCCATTGGAATGGGCACACACAATTCCCTTGGAGAGGGAAAGTACAGTCCTCAGGTTTGGCTCCAGGGGCCTGAGCCTGTAGGTTGTGTTGGCCAGTGCTGTTTGAACAATTGTCTGAAAACACAAACTCGGCTTCTGTTTCGGGTCCTAGGTATGGCAGGACTGATCTACAGACGATGAGGAGAACTCTTCGGGATTTGGAAAAAGGGCGAGTCTGAGGCTCTTGCTCAAGTTTTAGTCTCTGGATATTGTGTCACTCATGGTGGTGAAATTTCTGGGTGACTTCATGGGAAATGGACGAGTCTTACTCTCTGGTGGTTAGGCCCCGTCCAAAGAGTTTGGGGTCATTCTGTGGGATGGAGGTAGGTTTTTTTTGTTGTTGTTGCTTTTTTTTTTTTTAACCTCATGTGTCCCACCAAATGAGGGATTCCAGAGTAGAGCCCTGGGGAGGGTCGATTGGACAATCAGAAATCTGGTTAAAAATTGGGGCCTAGGGACATGTCAAGCCCATTATGACATCTAATGGTCCAGCCACTGAGAGGACTTACTAGAGGACAGGACTCATGCTGAGGGTCACAATGCGTGTTTATGACCTCCTCACACTCAAGAATGGTCGGGGCCTCAGGGTGAATGCTGGTTTCTTCTACACTGAAGGTTGGAAAACGTGCCAACCACAAGGAAACTTGCCATGGGTAAGGAGGAGTTCTGATTTCTGCATCACACTCACCCCTGGGCAGTGATTGGAGATAAGTTCTCGGTTCTGAAGCCTGAAAACTGAGGTAGGGAAGACATGATAACCTAAGGCCATTGCGCGTCGTATGTGCTCATTGTGCGGTCAACTTCCTGGGTGTTGGTCAGGAGGTCATGGCTCTAGTTGTGTCCGACCGTGCATTAATGCCCAGGTTTGACTATAGAATTTGGGTAAAGTCAAGTGCTGTGTAGGTTTACCTCATTTAAGGTGCCTGGGCAGCTCAAGAGGCAATAATTTTTTTTCTAGAGGGCAGGCAGAGTGCTGCATTGTGGGTCCGGAATTGCCAATCTTGTGGGCTTCAGGGCCAGGGGTGTGAGGACAGAAGTCTGAGAAGACAAGCTAGACTTGGGTTTAGGGCGAGGGCACGGCAGGTACCCCGTGCAGATCTGAACCAATATCTCATGCATGTGAAGTCAGGGCGAGGATCAGACTTTGGCTCAGGTTGGAGTTTCTGTGCATGAGGGCCGCTTCATGAAGGGAGCGGAATCTCGAGGCCATTGAGATTTTCCCTCGTTGGGAGTTGTGGGATGCCCCCTTCAAGGATTATTTCTGTGGGACAATTGAGTCCTGTTGGACAGCTCCAGGACATCCCATATGGAATGACTCCAGAGCTCCTTTCGAGGATGGACGCCTGGGAATCCTACCTCGCATTCCAATTTTCTCCTAGCAGCAAGACAGTATAGATCTGATGGCTCTGCAGGAGCAACCGGGGTGGCTGAGTTGCAATGGACACTCCTGAGGATGGGTCCTAATGGGTTTTTGTGTCGATGAGGGCCTTGGTATCGGCGGTGGCACCGGGACCCTGAAGTACTCTCCTAAGCTTTTGACATAGCTCCCATGCACAGGTTTCCTTGTGGAGACGAGATGAGTTCTGATGGGTGCCTCAGGAAAACCCCTATGCTCGTATTGGAATCAGGCTTTGGAGGAGACATGCCTGTAAACCAAAGCAATGGAACCTTTTATGGCCTGGGTGCTGTCTGGTTCAATCTTCTTCTCTGGGGACATCCATCTATGGTAGGAGTGGAGGTAGATGCTCAGCTGGTGTCAGACTGCCCTTGTTTGTCCTGGGCGACCTACACTATTGGGATGGTCTCAGGGACTTTGGAGGTTTCTCCTAATTTGTACGATTTTGGACAATGGAATGGGCAGAATTCCCATGGATTGGTAGGCACAGTCCTAATGTGTGGCTCCAGGGGCCCCAGCCTGAAGGGTGTGTGGTCCAGGACTTTGAGGACAGAAGTTGAAAACACAAACTCAGCTTAGGTTTGGGGACGTAGGTATGTCAGGCCCGATCTACAAACCATGAGAAGAACTCTTCAGGATATGAAGAAAGTGCGAGACTGAGGCGCTTGCTCAGGCTTTTGTCTCTGGATTTTGTATCAGCGGTGGTCGCGGAATGTCGGGGAGGACTCATGGGCCATGGACGAATCTTCCTCTCTGAGGATTTGGCCCGATTCCCAATTGTTTTTCGTCAATCTGTGGGATGGGAGGACACTTTCAGTTTTGTTACCTCAGGTGTACCACCAAAAGAGGAATTCCATAGCAAAGCCGTGGGGAAGACTGAAGGGACAACCCGAACTATAGTTAAAAATTGGGGCCTAGGGGCATGGCAAGCCCAATATGCTATCTCTTCTTCCAGCCACTGAGAGGCCTTACTTGAAGACTGGGCTCAGACTGTGGGTCACAATGTGTGTTTGGGATCCATGCGGCCCGCGAGCATGGGCTGGGCCTCATGGGCCACACTGGTTGCAACTACACTGAACGTTGGACAACATGCCAACCACAGGGTTCCTGGCTGTGGGGAAGGAGTTCTGGTTACTGCTCACGTTCAACCTTGGGCATGATTGGATTAAATTCTAGGTTCTGAAGCCTGAAAACCGAGGTTGGGAAGAGATGAAGACCTAAGGCCATGGCGGTTTGATGTGCTCAGTTTGCGATAGTTGTCTGGGTGGGGCCAGGAGTTCCAGGCTCGGGCTGTGTCAGAAAGAGCAATAATGCCCTGATCAGCCTATGTATTTGTGGTACAGCCAGGGTAGGTGCAGTTTGATTCTCATTAGGGGTTACTGGGTCGCCGCAGAGAGCAAAGTTTTTCTTCTGGAAGGCTGGCAGAGTGCTGCATTGTAGTTCTGGATTGCCAAACTGGAGAGCTTGTGGGCCAGTAGTCTGAGGACAGAAGTCGGAGAACACAAGCTAGGCTTCGGTTTCTGGGTGAGGACATGGCAGGCACAATCTACAGACCTGAATCGAGATCTCGTGCATCTGGAGTCAGAGCGAGGTTCAGAAAATTGTTCATTTTGGGATTCTGTCCCTGATGGCCCCTTCATGAAGGGGGGGGGGGCATCACGAGGCCATGGGAGTTTTCCCACGATGGGAGTTGTGAACAGCTCCAAACTGCAAAGAGTCTTCTGCAGGACAATTGAGACCTGTTGTTTGGCTCCAGGCCAATGATTCTGAGCAGGGTTCTAAGGATGGATGGCTGGGTAGTCCAACTCGCATTCCAATTGTCTCCTAGCATCAAAAACAGGTTAGATCTGCTGGATCTGGGGGAGCAACCGAGGAGGCTAGGTTGAAATGGACTCTCCTGTTTGGGTCCTAATGTGCTTTTGTGTCTATGGAGACCTTGGAATGAAGCGTTGGCACTTAGGCCCTGAAGGGTTCTCCTAAACAGACTCTTTGACACAGCTCCAACGTGCAAGTTTCCCATGTGTAGATGAGATGTTTTCTGATGGGTGAGTCAAGAAACAGCCATATGCTGGTTTTGAAATCCAGGTCTCTGAGGAGAGATGCCTGGAAACCAAAGCAATGGATCTGATTAGTGCCTAAGGGCCTGTTCTTTCCTTTAAACCTCTGGGGACATCTGTCTATGGGTCTGAGTGCAGGGAGGTGCTCAGATGGGCTCAGATTGCCCCTGTATTTCCTGGGAAGCCAGCACTAGTGAGATGGATCAGGGACTTTGGAGGTTTATCCTATTAGAAGGGTTGTGGCCATTGGAATGGGCACACACAATTCCCTTGGAGAGGGAAAGTACAGTCCTCAGGTTTGGCTCCAGGGGCCTGAGCCTGTAGGTTGTGTTGGCCAGTGCTGTTTGAACAGTTGTCTGAAAACACAAACTCGGCTTCTGTTTCGGGTCCTAGGTATGGCAGGACTGATCTACAGACGATGAGGAGAACTCTTCGGGATTTTGAAAAAGGGCGAGTCTGAGGCTCTTGCTCAAGTTTTTGTCTCTGGATATCGTGTCAATCATGGTGGTGAAATTTCTGGGTGACTTCATGGGATGGTCGGGTCTTACTCTCTGGTGGTTTGGCCCCGTCCAATAGTTTGGGGTCATTCTGTGGGATGGAGGAAGTCCGTTTTTTTGTTGTTGTTGCTTTTTTTTTTAACCTCATGTGTCCCACCAAATGAGGGATTCCAGAGTAGAGCCCTGGGGAGGGGCGATTGGACAATCAGAAATCTGGTTAAATATTGGGGCTTAGGGACATGTCAAGCCCATTATGACATCTAATGGTCCAGCCACTGAGAGGACTTACTAGAGGACAGGACTCATGCTGAGGGTCACAATGCGTGTTTATGACCTCCTCACACTCAAGAATGGTCGGGGCCTCAGGGTGAATGCTGGTTTCTCCTACACTGAATGATGGAAAACGTGCCAACCACAAGGTAACTTGCCATGGGTAAGGAGGAGTTCTGATTTCTGCATCACACTCACCCCTGGGCAGTGATTGGAGATAAGTTCTTGGTTCTGAAGCCTGAAAACTGAGGTAGGGAGGACATGATAACCTAAGGCCATTGCGGGTCTTATGTGCTCAGTGTGCGGTCAGCTTCCTGGGTGTTGTTCAGAAATTCTGGGCTCTGGTTGTGTCCGACAGTGCATTAGTGCCCAGGTTTGACTATAGAATTTGAGTAAAGTCAAGTGCTGTGTAGGTTTACCTCATTTAAGGTGCCTGAGCAGCTCATGAGGCAATAATTTTTTTTCTAGAGGGCAGGCAGAGTGCTGCATTGTGGGTCCGGAATTGCCAATCTTGAGGGCTTCAGGGCCAGGGATGTGGGGACGGAAGTCTGAGAAGACAAGCTAGACTTGGGTTTACGGCGAGGGCACGGCAGGTACCCCGTGCAGATCTGAACCAATATCTCATGCATCTGAAGTCAGGGCGAGGATCAGACGTTGGCTCAGGTTGGAGTTTCTGTGCATGACGGCCGCTTCATGAAGGGAGAGTAAACTCGAGGCCATGGAGGTTTTCCCACGTTGGGAGTTGTGGGATGCCCCCTTCAAGGATTATTTCTGCGGGACAATTGAGTCCTGTTGGACAGCTCCAGGGCATCCCATATGGAATGACTCCAGAGCTCCTTTCGAGGATGTAGGCCTAGGAAGCCCGCCTCGCATTCCAATTGTCTCCTAGCAACAAGACAGTTTAGATCTGATGGCTCTGAGGGAGCAACCGGGGTGGCTGAGTTGAAATGGACACTCCTGAGGATGGTCCTAATGGGTTTTTGTGTCGATTTGGGCCTTGGAATGGGGCGGTGGCACCCTGACCCTGAAGTACTCTCCTAAGCTTTTGACATTGCTACCATGCAGAGGTTTCCTTGTGGAGACGAGATGAGTTCTGATGGGTGCCTCAGGAAAACCCCTATGCTCGTATTGGAATCAGGCTTTGGAGGAGACATGCCTGTAAACCAAAGCAATGGAACCTTTTATGGCCTGGGTGCTGTCTGGTTCAATCTTCTTCTCTGGGGACATCCATCTACGGTAGGAGTGGAGGTAGATGCTCAGCTGGTGTCAGACCGCCCTTGTTTGTCCCGGGCGACCTACACTATTGGGATGGCCTCAGGGACTTTGGAGGTTTCTCCTAATTTGTACGATTTTGGACAATGGAATGGGCAGAATTCCCATGGATTGGTAGGCACAGTCCTAATGGGTGGCTCCAGGGGCCCCAGCCTGGAGGGTGTGTGGCCCAGGACTTTGAGGACAGACGTCTGAAAACACAAACTCAGCTTAGGTTTGGGGACGTAGTTATGGCAGGCCCTATCTACAAACCATGAGAAGAACTCTTTAGGATATGAAGAAAGTGCGAGACTGAGGCGCTTGCTCAGGCTTTTGTCTCTAAATTTTGTATCAGCGGTGGCCGTGGAATGTCGGGGAGGCCTCATGGGCCATGGACAAATCTTCCTCTCTGAGGATTTGGCCCGATTCCCAATTGTTTTTCGTCAATCTGTGGGATGGGAGGACTCCTTTCAGTTTTGTTACCTCAGGTGTCCCACCTAAGGGGAATTCTAAAGCAACGCCATGGGGAAGACTGAAGGGACAACCCGAAATATGGTTAAAAATTGGGGCCTAGGGGCATGGCAAGCCCAATATGCTATCTCTTCATCAAGCCACTGAGAGGCCTTACCTGAGGACTGGGCTCAGTATGAGGGTCACAATGTGTGTTTGTGACCCATGTGGCCCGCGAGCATGGGTGGGGCCTCATCGCCACACTGGTTTCAACTACACTGAACGTTGGACAACATGCCAACCAGAAGATATCTTGCCATGGGGATGAGTTCTGATTTCGGCATCACTTTCAACCCTGGGCAGTGATTAGAGATAAGGTCTAGGTTCTTAAGCCTGAAAACCGAGGTTGGAAACAGATGACGACCTAAGGCCATTGCGGCTTGATGTGCTCAGTTTGCGGAGAGTTGTCAGGGTAGGGCCAGGAGGTCCTGGCTCAGGCTGTGTCAGAAAGGGCATTAATGCCCTGGTCAGCCTATGTATTTGGGGTACAGCCAAGGTAGGTGCAGGTTGATTCTCATTTGGGGTTACTGGTAGCCCCAGAGGGCAATGTTTTTCTTCTGGAGGGCTGGCAGAGTGCTGCATTGTAGTTCTGGATTGCCAAACTGGAGGGCTTGTGGGCCAATAGTCTTAGGACAGAAGTCTGAGTACACAAGCTAGGCTTAGTTTTCTGGGTGAGGACATGGCCGGCATAATCTACAGACCTGAATAGAGATCTCGTGCATCTGAAATCCGGGCGAGGGTCAGATGATCGCTCATTTTGGAGTTTCTGTCCCTGATGGCCCCTTCATGAAGGGGTGGCATCACGAGGGCTTGGGGGTTTTCCCACGATGGGAGTTGTGTACAGCTCCAAACTGCAAGAGTATTCTGCAGGACAATTGAGACCTCTTGTTTCGCTCCAGGCCAATGATTCTGAGCAAGGTTCTAAGGAAGGATAGCTGGGTAGTCCACCTGGCATTCCAATTGTCTCCTAGATTCAAAAATAGGTTAGATCTGCTGGATCTGGGGGAGCAACCGATGAGGCTGAGTTCAAATGGACTCTCCTGTTTGGGTCCTAATGTGCTTTTGTGTCTATGGAGCCCTTGGAATGAAGCAGTGGCATTGGGGCCCTGAAGGGTTCTCCTAAACAAATTCTTTGACACAGCTCCAACGTGCAAGTTTCCCATGTGTAGATGAGATGTTTTTTGATGGTTGAGTCAAGAAACAGCCATATGCTGGTTTTGAAATCCAGGTCTCTGAGGAGAGATGCCTGGAAACCAAAGCAATGGATCTGATTAGTGCCTAGGGGCCTGTTCTTTCCTTTAAACCTCTGGGGACATCTGTCTATGGGTCTGAGTGCAGGGAGGTGCTCAGATGGGCTTAGATTGCCCCTGTATTTCCTGGGAAGCCAGCACTAGTGAGATGGATCAGGGACTTTGGAGGTTTATCCTATTAGAAGTGTTGTGGCCATTGGAATGGGCACACACAATTCCCTTGGAGAGGGAAAGTACAGTCCTCAGTTTTGGCTCCAGGGGCCTGAGCCTGTAGGTTATGTAGGCCAGGGCTGTTTGGACAGTTGTCTGAAAACACAAACTTGGCTTATGTTTCGGGTCATAGGTATGGCAGGACTGATCTACAGACCATGAGGAGAACTTTTCATGATTTGGAAAAAGGGCGAGTGTGAGGCTCTTTCTCAAGTTTTTGTCTCTGGATATCGTGTCACTCATGGTGGTAAATTTCTGGGTGACTTCATGTGAAATAGACGAGTCTTACTCTCTGGTGGTTTGGCCCCGTCCAAAGTGTTTGGGGTCATCTGTGGGATGGGAGAGTTCCGTTTTTTTGTTGTTTTTGTTTTCTTTTTTAACCTCAGGTGTCCCACCAAATGAGGGATTCCAGAGTAGAGCCCTGGGGAGGGGCGACTGGACAATCAGAAATCTGGTTAAAAATGGGGCCAGGGACATGTCTAGCCCATTATGACATCTAATGGTCCAGCCACTGAGAGGACTTACTAGAGGACAGGACTCATGCTGAGGGTCACAATGCGTGTTTATGACCTCCTCACACTCAAGAATGGTTGGGGCCTCAGGGTGAATGCTGGTTTCTCCTACACTGAACGTTGGAAAACGTGCCAACCACAAGGTAACTTGCCATGGGTAAGGAGGAGTTCTGATTTCTGCATCACACTCACCCCTGGGCAGTGATTGGAGATAAGGTCTCTGTTCTGAGCCTAAAAACTGAAGTAGGAAAGAGATGATGACATAAGGCCATGGCGGGTCTTATGTGCTCAGTGTGCGTTCAGCTTTCAGGGTGTTGGTCAGGATGTCAGGGCTCAGGTTGTGTCCCACAGTGCATTAGTGCCCAGGTTAGACTATATAATTCGGGTAAAGTCGAGTTCTGTGTAGGTTTATCTTCTATTAATGTGTCTGGGCAGCTCATTAGGCAAGATATTTTTTCTAGAGGGCAGGCATAGTGCTGCATTGTGGGTCCGGAATTGCCAAACTTGAGGTCTTCTGGGCCAGGTGTGTGAGGACAGAACTCTGAGAACACCAGGTAGACTTGGGCTTCAGGCGGAGGGAACAGCCGGTACCCCCTGCAGATCTGAACCAATATCTCATGCATCTGAAGTCACGGCGAGGTTCCGAAGTTGGCTCAGGTTTCAGTTTCTGTGCATATCTGCCTCTTCATGAACGGAACGGAATTTCAAGGCCATCAGGTTTTCCCACGTTGGGAGTTGTGGGATGCCTCCGTCAAAGATTCCTTCTGCGGATCAATTGAGACCTGTTGGGCAGCTCCAGGACATCCCATATGGAATGACTCCAGAGCACCGTTCGAGGATGGATGCCAGGGAAGACTGCCTCGCATTCCAATTGTCTCCTAGGAACAAGACAGTTGAGATCGGATGGCTATGCGGGAACACCCGGGGTGGCTGAGTTGAAATGGACTGTCCTGAGGATGGGGCCTAATGTGTGTTTGTGTCCATGAGGGCCTTGGATTCGGGTGGTGGCCCCGGGACCCTGAAGTATTTTCCTAAGCTTTTTACATAGCTCCCATGCACAAGTTTCCTTGTGGAGACGAGATTTGTTCTGATGGGTGCCTCAGGAATCCCCCTATGCTGGTATTGGAATCCAGGCTTTTGAGGATATATGCCTGTAAACCAAAGCAATCGATCCGATAATGGCCTCGGGTCCTGTCTGGTTCAATCCCCTTCTCTGGGGATATCCATCTATGGTATGAGTGGAGGTAGATGCTCCCCTGGTGTCAGACCGCCCTTGTTTGTTCCCGGAGTCCTACACTATTGGGATGGCCTCGGGGACTATAGAGATTTCTCCTAATTTGTACGATTTTGGACAATGGAATGGGAAGAATTCCCATGGATTGTGTAGGCACAATCTTAATGTTTGGCTCCAGGGTCCCCAGCCTGGAGGGTGTGTGGCCCAGGACTTTGAGAACAGAAGTCGGAAAACACAAACTCAGCTTAGGTTTGTGGAGGTAGGTATGGCAAGCCCAATCTACAAACCATGAGAAGGACTCTTCAGGATATGAAGAAAAGCGAGTCTGAGGCGCTTGCTCAGGCTTTTGTCCCTGGATTTTGTATCAACGATGCCCGTGGAATGTGGGGAGGCCTCATGGGCCTTGGACAAATCTTCCTCTCTGTCTATTTGGCCCGGTCCCAAAGTTTTTCGTCAATCAGTGGGATGGGAGGTCCCATTTCAGGTTTGTTACCTCAGGTGTCCGAACAAAAGAGGATTCCAAAGCAGAGCCCTGGGAAAGAGTGAAGGGACAACTCAAACTATGGTTAAAATTGGGGCCTAGGGGCATGGCAGGCCCAATATGCTGTCTCTTCATCCAGCCACTGAGAGGCCTTGCTTGAGGACTGGGCTCAAGCTGAGTGTCGCAATGTGTGTTTGTGACCAATGTGGCCCACGAGCATGGGCCCTCCAAAGTTCCCAGGGCCATCCCAATATTGTAGGTCTCCCGGGAAAAACAAGGGCGGTCTGACACCAGCTGAGCATCTACCTCCACTCATACCATAGATGGATGTCCCCAGAGAAGAAGATTGAACCAGACAGGACCCTAGGCCATAGTTCGGGTTGTCCCTTCAGTCTTCCCCACTGCTTTGCTTTGGAAATCCTCTTCTGGTGGGACACCTGAGGTAACAAAACTGAAATGAGTCCTCCCATACCACAGATTGACGAAAAGCAATTGGGAATCGGGCCAAATCCACAGAGAGGAAGATTCGTCCATGGCCCATGAGGCCTCCCCGACATTCCACGGCCATAGCTGATACAAAATCCAGAGACAAAAGCCTGAGCAAGCGCCTCAGACTCACACTTTCTTCATATCCTGAAGAGTTCGTCTCATGGTTTGTAGATCGGGCCTGCCATACCTACGTCCCCAAACCTAAGCTGAGTTTGTGTTTTCAGACTTCTGTCCTCAAAGTCTTGGGCCACACACCCTCCAGGCTGGGCCCCTGGAGCCACACATTAGGACTGTGCCTACCAATCCATGGGAATTCTGCCCATTCCATGGTTCAAAATCGTACAAATTAGGAGAAACCTCCAAAGAACCTGAGGCCATCCAAATAGTGTAGGTCGCCTGGAACAAACAAGGGCTGTCTGAAACCAGCTGATATCGACCTCCACTCATACCATAGATGGATGTCCCCAGAGAAGAAGATGGAACCAGACAGGACCCTAGGCCATAATAGGATCCATTGCTTTGGGTTACAGGCATGTGTCCTCAAAATCCTGATTCCAATACGAGCATAGTGGTTTTCCTGAGGCACCCATCAGAACTCATCTGGTCTCCACAAGGAAACCTGTGCATGGGAGCCATGTCCAAAGCTTAGGAGAGTTTTTCAGGGTCCCGGTGTACCGCCCCATTCCAAGGCCCTCATGGAAACAAACACATTAGGACCCATCCTCAGGGAAGTCCATTTCAACTCAGCCACCCCGGTTGCTCCGGCAGAGCCATCAGAACTAAACTGTCTTGTTGTCGGGAGACAATTGGAATGTGAGGCGGGCTTCCCAGGCATCCATCAGCGAACGGTGCTCTGGAGGCATTCCATATGGGATGTCCTGGAGCTGTCCAACAGGTTTCAATTTTCCCGCAGAAGGAATCCTTGAACGGGGCATCTCACAACTCCCAACGTGGGAAAACCTCAATGGCCTCGAGATCCCACTCCCTTCATGAAGCGGCCGTCATGCACTGAAACTCCAACCTGAGCCAACGTCTGATCCTCGCCCTGACTTCAGATGCATGAGATATTGGTTCAGATCTGCAGGGGGGACCTGACGTGCCCTCGCCCTGAAACCCAAGTCTAGCTAGTCCTCTCAGACTTCCGTCCACACACTCCTGGCCCTGTAGCCCTCAAGTTTGGCAATTCTGGACCCACAATGCAGCACTCTGCCTGCCCTCTAGAAAAAAAATTATTATCTCATGAGCTGCCCAGGCACCTTAAATGTGGATCAACCTACACAGCACTCGTCTTTACCCAAATTATATAGTCTAACCTGGGGACTAATGCACTGTCGAACACAACCTGAGCCAGGACCTCCTGACCAACACCCAGAAAGCTGACCGCACACTGAGCACATAAAACCCGCCATGGCCTTAGGTCATCATCTCTTCCCTACCTCAGTTTTCAGGCTTCAGAACCGAGACCTTATCTCCAATCACTGCCCAGGGGTGAGTGTGATGCAGAAATCAGAACTCCTTCTTACCCATGGCGAGAACCCTTGTGGTTGGCACGTTGTCCAACGTTCAGTGTAGGAGAAACCAGCATTCACCCTGAGGCCCTGCCCATTCTTGAGTGCGACGAGGGCATACACACGCATTGTGACCCTCAGCATGAGTCCTGTCCTCTAGTAAGTCCTCTCAGTGGCGGCATCCATTAGAAGTCATAATGGGCTTGACATGTCCCTAGGCCCCAATTTTTAACCAGATTTCTGATTGTCCAGTCGCCCCTCCCCAGTGCTCTACTCTGGCATCCCTCATTTGGTGGGACACCTGAGGTTATGAAAGAAAACAAAAACAACAACAACAACAAAAAAAAACGGACTTCTTCCAGCCCACAGAATGACCCCAAACTCTTTGGACGGGGCCAAACCACCAGAGAGTAAGACTCGTCCATTTCCCATGAAGTCACCCAGAAATTCCACGACCATGAGTGACACGATATCCAGAGACAAAAACTTGAGCAGGAGCCTCACACTCGCCCTTCTTTCAAATCCCGAAGAGTTCTTCTCATGGTCTGTAGATTAGTCCTGCCACACCTATGACCCGAAACACAAGCCGAGTTTGTGTTTTCAGACAACTGTCCAAACAGCCCTGGCCTACACAACCTACAGGTTCAGGCCCCTGGAGCCAAACCTGAGGACTGTACTTGCCCTCTCCAAGGGAATTGTGTGTGCCCATTCCAATGGCCACAACCCTTCTAATAGGATAAACCTCCAAAGTCCCTGATCCATCTCAATAGTGGTGGCTTCCCAGGAAAAACAGGGGCAATCTGAGCCCAACTGAGCACCTGCCTGCACTCAGACCCATAGACAGATGTCCCCAGAGGTTTAAAGAAAAGAACAGGCCCCTAGGCACTAATCAGATCCATTGCTTTGGTTTCCAGTCATCTCTCCTCAGAGGCCTGGATTTCAAAAGCAGCATATACCTGTTTCTTGACTCACCCATCAGAAAACATCTCATCTACACATGAGAAACTTGCACATTGGAGCTGTGTCAAAGCCTCTGTTTAGGAGAACCCTTTAGGGCCCCAGTGCCACCGCTTCATTCCAAGGTCTCCATAGACACAAAAGCACATTAGGACCCATCCCCAGGGGTGTCCATTTCAACTCAGCATCCTAGGTTGATCCCCACAGATCCAGGAGATCTAACATGTCTTGTTGATAGGAGACAATTGGAATGCGAGGTGGGCTACCCAGCCATCCATCCTTAGAACCCTGCTCAGAATCATTGGCCTGGAGCCAAACAACAGGTCTCAATTGTCCTGCAGAAGACTCTGCAGTTTGAAGCTTATCATAACTCCCATCGTGGGAAAAACCCCATGGCCTCGTGATGCCCCCCCTTTCATGAAGGGGCCATCAGGGACAGAAACTCCAACCTGAGCGATCGTCTGATCCTCGCCCTGACTTCAGATGCACGAGATCTCGATTCAGGTCTGTAGATTGTGCCTGCCATGGCCTCACCCAGAAACCTAAGCCTAGCTTGTGTTCTCAGACTTTTGTCGTCAGACTACTGGCCCACAAGCCCTCCAGTTTGGCAATCCAGAACTACAATGCAGCACTCTGCCGGCCCCCCCGAAGAAATACATTGCCCTCTGAGGCTACCCAGAACCCCCAAATGAGGATCAACCTGCACCGACCTTGGCTGTACCCCCAATACATAGGCTGACCAGGGCACTAATGCCCTTTCTGACACAGCCTGAGCCTGGACCCCCTGGCCCCTCCCAGACAGCTGGCCGCACACGGAGAACATCGAGCCGACATGGCCTTAGGTCGTCATCTCTTCCCAACCTCGGTTTTCAGGTTTCAGAACCTAGACCTTATCTCTAATCACTGCCCAGGGTTGAAGGTGATGAAGAAATCAGAACTCCTTCCCCATGGCAAGAAACCTTGTGGTTGGCATGTTGTCCAACGTTCAGTGTAGTTGAAACAAGTGGGCCCATCAGGCTCCGCCCATGCTCTCGGGCCACATTGGTCACAAACACACATTGTGACCCTCAGGCTGAGTCCAGTTCTCAAGAAAGGCCACTCAGTGGCTGGATGAAGAGATACCATATTGGGCTTGCCATGCCCCTAGGCCCCAATTTTTAACCATAGTTCGGGTTGTCCCTTCAGTCTTCCCCACGGCTTTGCTTTGGATTTCCTCTTTTGGTGGGACACCGGAGGTAACAAAACTGAAATGAGTCCTCCCATCCCACAGATTGACAAAAAGCAATTGGGAATCGGGCCAAATCCTCAGAGAGGAAGATTCGTCCGTGGCCCATGAGTCATCCAAGATATTCCACGGCCATCGCTGATACAAAATCCAGAGACAAAAGCCTGAGCAAGCGCCTCAGACTCGCACTTTCTTCATATCCTCAGGAGTTCTTCTAATGGTTTGTAGATCGGGCCTGCCATTCCTACGTCCCCAAACCAAAGCTGAGTTTGTGTTTTCAGACTTCTGTCCTCAAAGTCTTGGGCCACACACCCTCCAGGCTGGGCCCCTGGAGCCACACATTAGGACTGTGCCTACCAATCCATGGGAATTCTGCCCATTCCATGGTTCAAAATCGTACAAATTAGGAGAAACCTCCAAAGTCCCTGAGGCCATCCCAATAGTGTAGGTCGCCTGGAACAAACAAGGGCTGTCTGACACCAGCTGTTAATCGACCTCCACTCATACCATAATTGGTTGTCCCCAGAGAAGAAGATTGAACCAGACAGGACCCTAGGCCATAATAGGATCCATGGCTTTGGGTAACATGCATGTGTCCTCAAAAGCCTGATTCCAATACGAGCATAGGGGTTTTCCTGAGGCACCCATCCGAACACATCTCGTCTCCACAAGGAAACCTGTGCATGGGAGCCATTTCCAAAGCTTAGGAGAGTACTTCAGGGTCCCGGTGCCACCGCCCCATTCCAAGGCCCTCATGGATACAAAAACACATTAGGACCCGTCCTAAGGAAAGTCCATTTCAACTCAGCCAACCCGGATGCTCCGGCAGAGCCGTCAGATCTAAACTGTCTTGTTGCAAGGAGACAATTGGAATGCGAGGCAGGCTTCCCAGGCATCCATCCACGAACGGTGATCTGGAGTCATGCCATATGGTATGTCCTGGAGCTGTCCAACAGGTCTCCATTGTCCCTCAGAAGGAATCCTTGAGTGGGGCATCCTACAACTCCCAACGTGGGAAAACCTCAATGGCCCCGAGATTCTGCTCCCTTCATGAAGAGGCCGTCATGCACAGAAACTCCAACCTGAGCCAACGTCTGATCCTCGCCCAGACTTCAGGTGCATGAGATATTGGTTCAGATCTGCAGGGGGTACCTGCCGTGCCCTCGCCCTGAAAACCAAGTCTAGCTTGTTTTCTCAGACTTCCATCCTCAACTCCTGGCCCCGAAGCCCTCAAGTTTGACAATTCTGGACCCACAATGCAGCACTCTGCCTGCCCTCTAGAAAAACAATTATTGACTCATGAGCTGCCCAGGCAGCTTAAATGAGGATCAACCTACACAGCACTCGACTTTACCCAAATTATATAGTCTAACCTGCGCACTAATGCACTGTCGAACACAACCTGAGACCGGACCTTCTGACCAACACCCAGAAAGCTGACCGCACACTGAGCACATAAAACCCGCCATGGCCTTAGGTCATCATCTCTTCCCTACCTCTGTTTTAAGGCTTCAGAACCGAGACCTTATCTCCAATCACTGCCCAGGGGTGAGTGTGATGCAGAAATCAGAACTCCTCCTTACCCATGGCAAGAACCCTTGTGGTTGGCACGTTGTCCAACGTTCAGTGTAGGAGAAACCAGCATTCACCCTGAGGCCCCGCCCATTCTTGAGTGCGACGAGGGCATACACACACATTGTGACCCTCAGCATGAGGCCTGTCCTCTAGTAAGTCCTCTCAGTGGATGGACCATTAGATGTCATAATGGGCTTGACATGTCCCTAGGCCCCAATTTTTAACCAGATTTCTGATTGTCCAGTCGCCCCTCCCCAGGGCTCTACTCTGGCAACCCTCATTTGGTGGGACACCTGAGGTTAAAAAAGAAAACAACAACAACAAAAAAAACTGACTTCTTCCAGCCCACAGAATGATCCCAAACTCTTTGTTCGGGGCAAAACCACCAGAGAGTAAGACTCGTCCGTTTCCCATGGAGTCACCCAGAAATACCACGACCATGAGTGACACGATATCCAGAGACAAAAACTTGAGCAGGAGGCTCACACTCGCCCTTCTTTCAAATCCCGAAGAGTTCTCCTCATGGTCTGTAGATCAGTCCTGCCATACCTAAGACCCGAAACATAAGCCAAGTTTGTGTTTTCAAACAACTGTCCAAACAGCCCTGGCCTACACAACCTACAGGCTCAGGCCCCTGCAGCCAAACCTGAGGACTGTACTTGCCCTCTCAAAGGGAATTGTGTGTGCCCATTCCAATGGCCACAACCCTTCTCATAGGATAAACCTCCAAAGTCCCTGATCCATCTCAATAGTGGTGGCTTCCCAGGAAAAACAGGGGCAATCTGAGCCCAACTGAGCACCTGCCTGCACTCAGACCCATAGACAGATGTCCCCAGAGGTAAAAAGGAAAGAACAGGCCCCTAGGCACTAATCAGATCCATTGCTTTGGTTTCCAGGCATCTCTCCTTAAAGGCCTGGATTTCAAAAGCAGCATATAGATGTTTCTTGACTCACCCATCAGAAGACATCTCATCTACACATGGGAAACTTGCACGTTGGAGCTGTGTCAAAGCCTCTCTTTAGGGGAACCCTTTAGGGCCCCAGTGCCACCGCTTCATTCCAAGGTCTCCATAGAAACAAAAGCACATTAGGACCCATCCCCAGTGGTGTCCATTTCAACTCAGCGTCCTCGGTTGCTCCACACAGATCCAGGATATCTAACCTGTCTTGTGGCTAGGAGACAATTGGAATGCGAGGTGGGCTACCCAGCCATCCATTCTTAGAACCCTGCTCAGAATCATTGGCCTGGAGCCAAACAACAGGTCTCAATTGTCCTGCAGAAGATTCTCTGCAGTTTGGAGCTTCTCACAACTCCAATCGTGGGAAAAACCCCATGGCCTCGTGATGCCCCCCCTTTCATGAAGGGGCCATCAGGGACAGAAAATCCAACCTGAGCGATCGTCTGATCCTCGCCCTGAATTCAGATGCACGAGATCTCGATTCAGGTCTGTAGATTGTGCCTACCATGGCCTCACCCAGAAACCTAAGCCTATCTTGTGTTCTCAGACCTTTGTCGTCAGACTACTGGCCCACAAGCCCTCCATTTCGGCAATCCAGAACTACAATGCAGCACTCTGCCTGCCCTCCAGAAGAAAAACATTGTCCTCTGGGGCGACCCAGTAACCCCAAATGAGGATCAACCTGCACCGAACTTGACTGTACCCCCAAGACATAGGCTTACCAGGGCACTAATGCCCTTTTGGACACAGACTGAGCCTGGACCCCCTGGCCCATCCCACAGAGCTGGCCGCACACTGAGCACATCGAGCCGCCATGGCCTTAAGTCGTCATCTCTTCCCAACCTCGGTTTTCAGGTTTCAGAACGTAGACCTTATCTCCAATCACTGCCCAGGGTTGAAGGTGATGCAGAAATCAGAACTCCTTCCCCATGGCAAGAAACCTTGTGGTTGGCATGTTCTCCAACGTTCACTGTAGTTGAAACCAGTGTGGCCCATGAGACCCCGCCCATGCTCGCAGGCCACATTGGTCACAAACACACATTGTGAACCTCAGGCTGAGCCCTGTCCTCAAGTAAGGCCACGCGGTGACTGGATGAAGAGATAGCATATTGGGCTTGCCATGCCCTAGGCCCCAATTTTAACCATTGTTCCTGTTGTCCCTTCAGTCTACCCCACGGCTTTTCTTTGGAATTCCTCTTTTGGTGGGACACCTGAGGTAACAAAACTGAAATGTGTCCTCCCATCAAACAGATTGACGAAAAGCAATTGGGAATCGGGCCGAATCCTCAGGGAGGAAGATTCGTCGATGGACCATGAGGCCTCCCACACATTCCACGGCTATCGCTGATACAAAATCCAGAGACAAATGCCTGAGCAAGCGCCTCAGACTCGCACTTTCTTCATATCCTGAAGAGTTCTTCTCATGGTTTGTAGATCGGGCCTGCCATACCTTCGTCCCCAAACCTCATCTGAGTTTGTGTTTTCAGACTTCTGTCCTCAAAGTCTTGGGCCACACACCCTCCTGGCTGGGCCCCTGGAGCCACACATTAGGACTGTGCCTACCAATCCATGGGAATTCTGCCCTTTCCATGGTCCAAAATCGTACAAATTAGGAGAAACCTCCAAAGTCCCTGAGGCCATCCCAATAGTGTAGGTCGCCCGGAACAAACAAGGGCTGTCTGACACGAGCTGATCATCGACCTCCACTCATACCATAGATGGATGTCCCCAGAGAAGAAGATTGAACCAGACAGGACACTAGGCCATAATAGGATCCATTGCTTAGGGTTACAGGCATGTGTCCTCAAAAGCCTGATTCCAATACGAGCATAGGGGTTTTCCTGAGGCACCCATCAGAACTCATCTCGTCTCCACAAGGAAACCTGTGCATGGGAGCCATGTCCAAAGCTTAGGAGAGTACTTCAGGGTCCCGGTGCCACCGCCCCATTCCAAGGCCCTCATGGAAACAAAAACACATTAGGACCCATCCTCAGGAAAGTCCATTTCAACTCAGCCTACCCGGTTGCTCCAGCAGAGCCATCAGATCTAAACTGTCTTGCTGCTAGGAGACAATTGGAATGCGAGGCGGGCTTTTCAGGAATCCATCCGCGAACGGTGCTCTGGAGTCATGCCATATGGTATGTCCTGGAGCTGTCCAACAGGTCTCAATGGTCCCGCAGAAGGAATCCTTGAAGGGGGCATCCCACAACTCCCAACTTGGGAAAACCTCAATGGCCTCGAGATTCCGCTCCCTTCATGAAGCGGCCGTCATACACAGAAACTCCAACCTGAGCCAAAGTCTGATCCTTGCCCTGACTTCAGATACATGAGATATGGGTTCAGATCTGCAGGGGGTACCTGCCGTAACCTCGCCCTGAAACACAATTCTAGCTTGTCTTCTCAGACTTCCGTCCTCACACTCCTGGCCCCCAAGCCCTCAAGTTTGGCAATTCCGGACCCACAATGCAGCACTCTGCCTGCCCTCTAGAAAAAAAAATATTGCCTCATGAGCTGCCCAGGCACCTTAAAAGGGGATCAACCTACACAGCACTCGACTTTACACAAATTATATAGTCTAACCTGGGCACTAATGCACTATAGACACATCCTGAGCCCGGACCTCCTGACCAACACCCAGAAAGCTGACCGCACACTGAGCATAAAAAACCCGCCATGGCCTTAGGTCATCATCTCTTCCCTACCTCAGTTTTCAGGCTTCAGAACCGAGACCTTATCTCCAATCACTGCCCAGGGGTGAGTGTGATGCAGAAATCAGAACTCCTTCTTACCCAAGGCAAGAACCCTTGTGGTTGGCTCGTTGTCCATCGTTCAGTGTAGGAGAACGCAGCATTCACACTGAGGCCCCGCCCATTCTTGAGTGCTACGAGGGCATACACACGCATTGTGACCCTCAGCATGAGTCCTGTCCTCTAGTAAGTCCTCTCAGTGGCTGGACCATTAGATGTCATAATGGGCTTGACATGTCCCTAGGACCAAATTTTTAACCAGATTTCTGATTGTCCAGCCATCCCTCCCCAGGGCTCTACTCTGGAATCCCTCATTTGGTGGAACACCTGAGGTTAAAAAAGAAAACAACAACATCAAAAAAAAAAAAAAACGGAATTCTTCCAGCCCACAAAATGACCCCAAACTCTTTGGACGTGGCCAAACCACCAGAGAGTAAGTCTCGTCCAATTACCATGAAGTCACCCAGAAACTCCACGACCATGAGTGACACGATATCCAGAGACTAAAACTTGAGCAGGAGCCTCACACTCGCCCTTCTTTCAAATCCCGAAGAGTTCTCCTCATGGTCTGTAGATCAGTCCTGCCATATCTATGACCCGAAACATAAGCCGAGTTTGTGTTTTCAGACAACTGTCCAAACAGCCCTGGCCTACACAACCTACAGGCTCAGGCCCCTGCAGCCAAACCTGAGGACTGTACTTGCCCTCTCCAAGGGAATTGTGTGTGCCCATTCCAATGGCCACAACCCTTCTCATAGGATAAACCTCCAAAGTCCCTGATCCATCTCAAATTGGTGGCTTCCCAGGACAAACAGGGGCAATCTGAGCCCAACTGAGCACCTGCCTGCACTCAGACCCATAGACAGATGTCCCCAGAGGTAAAAAGGAAAGAACAGGCCCCTAGGCACTAATCAGATCCATTGCTTTGGTTTCCAGGCATCTCTCCTCAGAGGCCTGGATTTCAAAAGCAGCATCTAGCTTTTTCTTGACTCCCCCATCAGAAAACATCTCATCTACACATGGGAAACTTGCACGTTGGAGCTGTGTCAAAGCCTCTGTTTAGGAGAACCCTTAGGGCCCCAGTGCCACCGCTTATTTCCAAGGTCTCCATAGACACAAAAGCACATTAGGGCCCTTCCCCAGGGGTGTCCATTTCAACTCAGCGTCCTCGGTTGCTCCCCACAGATCCAGAAGATCTAACCTGTCTTGATGCTAGGAGACAATTGGAATGCGAGGTGGGCTACCCAGCCATCCATCCTTAGAACCCTGCTCAGAATCATTGGCCTGGAGCCAAACAACAGGTCTCAATTGTACTACAGAAGACTCTGCAGTTTGGAGCTTCTCACAACTCCCATCGTGGGAAAACCCCCATGGCCACTTGATGCCCCCCCAATAATGAAGAGGCCCTCAGGGACAAAAACTCCACACTGAGCGATCGTCTGATCCTTGCCCTGACTTCAGATGCACGAGATCTCGATTCAGATCTGTAGATTGTGCCTGCCATTGCCTCACCCACAAACCTAAGCCTAGCTTGTGTTCTCAGACTTTTGTCGTCAGACTACTGGCCCACAAGCCCTCCATTTTGGCAATCCATAACTACAATGCAGCTCTCTGCCTGCCCTCCAGAAGAAAAACATTGTCCTCTGGGGCTACCCAGTAACCCCAAATGAGGATCAACCTGCACCGACATTGGCTGTACCCCCAATACATAGGCTGACCAGGGCACTAATGACCTTTCTGACACAGACGGAGCCTGGATCCCTGGCCCCTCCCAGAGAGCTGACCGCACACTGAGCACATCGAGCCGCCATGGCCTTAGGTCCTCATCTCTTCCCAACCTCGGTTTTCAGGTTTCAGAACCTAGACCTTATCTCCAATCACTGCCCAGGGTTGAAGGTGATGCAGAAATCAGAACTCCTTACCCTGGCAAGAAACCTTGTGGTTGGCATTTTCTCCAACCTTCAGTGTAGTTGAAATCAGTGTGGCCCATGAGACCCCGCCCATGCTCGCGGGCCACATTGGTCACAAACACACATTGTGACCCTCAGGCTGAGCCCAGTCCTCAAGTATGGCCACTCAGTGGCTGGATGAAGAAATAGCATATTGGGCTTGCCATGCCCCTAGGCCCCAAATTTTAACCATTGTTCCGGTTGTCCCTTCAGTCTTCCCCATGACTTTGCTTTGGAATTCCTCTTTTGGTGGGACACCTGAGGTAACAAAACTGAAATGAGTCATCCCATCCCACAGATTGACGAAAAGCAATTGAGAATCGGGCCAAATCCTCAGGGAGGAAGATTCGTCCATGGCCCATGAGGCCTCCCCGACATTCCACGGCCATCGCTGATACAAAATCCAGAGACAAAAGCATGAGCAAGCGCCTCAGACTCGCACTTTCTTCATATCCTGAAGAGTTCTTCTCATGGTTTGTAGATCGGGCCTGCCATACCTACGTCCCCTAACCTAAGCTGAGTTTGTGTTTTCAGACTTCTGTCCTCAAAGTCTTGGGCCACACACCCTCCAGGCTGGGCCCCTGGAGCCACACATTAGGACTGTGCCTACCAATCCATGGGAATTCTGCCCATTACATGGTCCAAAATCATACAAATTAGGAGAAACCTCCAAGCCCCTGAGGCCATCCCAATAGTGTAGGTCGCCCGGAACAAAAAAGTGCTGTCTGACACCAGCTGATAATCGACCTCCACTCATACCATAGATGGATGTCCCCAGAGAAGAAGATTGAACCAGACAGGACCCTAGGCCATAATAGGATCCATTTCTTTGGGTTACAGGCATGTGTCTTCAAAAGCCTGATTCCAATACATCATAGGCGTATTCCTGAGGCACCCATCCGAACTCATCTCGTCTCCACAAGGAAACCTGTGCATGGGAGCCATGTCCAAAGCTTAGGAGAGTACTTCAGGGTCCCGGTGCCACCGCCCCATTCCAAGGCCCTCAAGGACACAAAAACACATTAGGACCCATCCTCAGGAAAGTCCATTTCAACTCAGCCACCCCGGTTGCTCCGGCAGAACCATCAGATCTAAACTGTCTTGTTGCTAGGAGGCAATTGGAATGCGAGGCGGGCTTCCCAGGCAACCATCCGCGAACGGTGCTCTGGAGTCATGCCATATGGTATGTCCTGGAGCTGTCCAAAAGGTCTCAATTGTCCCGCAGAAGGAATCCTTGAATGGGGCATCCCACAACTCCCAACGTGGGAAAACCTCAATGGCCCCGAGATTCCGCTCCCTTCATGAAGCGGCCGTCATGCACAGAAACTCCAACCTGAGCCAACGTCTGATCCTCGCCCTGACTTCAGATGCATGAGATATTGGTTCAGATCTGCAGGGGGTACCTGCCATGACCTCGCCCTGAAAACCAAGTCTAGCTTGTCTTCTCAGATTCCGTCCTCACTCTCCTGGCCCCAAAGCCCTCAAGTTTGGCAATTCCGGACCCACAATGCAGCACTCTGCCTGCCCTCTAGAAAAAAAATTATTGCCTCATGAGCTGCCCAGGTACCTTAAATGAGGGTAAACCTACAAAGCACTCGACTTTACCCCAATTATATAGTCTAACCTGGGCACTAATGCACTGTCGAACACAACCTGAGCCCGGACCTCCTGACCAACAACCAGAAAGCTGACTGCACACTGAGCACATAAAACCCGCCATGGCCTTAGGTCATCATCTCTTCCCTACCTCAGTTTTCAGGCTTCAGAACCGAGACCTTATCTCCAATCACTGCCCAGGGGTGAGTGTGATGCAGAAATCAGAAATCCTCCTTACCCATGGCAAGAACCCTTGTGGTTGGCACGTTGTCCAACGTTCAGTGTAGGAGAAACCAGCATTCACCCTGAGGCCCCGCCCATTCTTGAGTGCGACGAGGGCATACACACGCATTGTGACCCTCAGCATGAGTCCTGTCCGCTAGTAAGTCCTCTCAGTGGCTGGACCATTAGATATCATAATGGGCTTGACATGTCCCTAGGCCCCAATTTTTAACCAGATTTCTGATTGTCCAGTCGCCCCTCCCCCGGGCTCTACTCTGGAATCCCTCATTTGGTTGGACACCTGAGGTTAAAAAAGAAAACAAAAACAACAACAACAAAAAAAAAAAACTGACTTCGTCCAGCCCACAGAATGATCCCAAACTCTTTGGACGGAGCCAAACCACCAGAGAGTAAGACTCGTCCATTTACCATGAAGTCACCCAGAAATTCCACGACCATGAGTGACACGATATCCAGAGACAAAAACTTGAGCAGGAGCCTCACACTCGCCCTTCTTTCAAATCCCGAAGAGTTCTCCTCATGGTCTGTAGATCAGTCCTGCCACACCTATGACCCGAAACATAAGCCGAGTTTGTTTTTAGACAACTGTCCAAACAGCCCTGGCTTACACACCTACATGCTCAGGCCCCTGGAGCCAAACCTGAGGACTGAACTTGCACTCTCCAAGGGAATGGTGTGTGCCCATTCCAATGGCCACAACCCTTCTAATAGGATAAACCTCCAAAGTCCCTGATCCATCTCAATAGTGGTGGCTTCCCAGGCAAAACAGGGGCAATCTGAGCCCAACTAAGCACCTATCTGCACTCAGACCCATAGACAGATGTCCCCAGAGGTAAAAAGGAAAGAACAGGCCCCTAGGCACTAATCAGATCCATTGCTTTGGTTTCCAGGCATCTCTCCTCAGAGGCCTATATTTCAAAAGCAGCATATAGATGTTTCTTGACTCACCCATCAGAAAACATCTCATCTACACATGGGAAACTTGCCCGTTGGAGCTGTGTCAAAGCCTCTGTTTAGGAGAACCCTTTAGGGCCCCAGTGCCACCGCTTCATTCCAAGGTCTCCATAGCCACAAAAGCACATTAGGATCCATCCCCAGGGGTGTCTATTTCAACTCAGCGTCCTCGGTTACTCCCCACAGATCAGGAGATCTAACCTGTCTTGTTTTTAGGAGACAATTGGAATGCGAGGTGGGCTACCAGGCTATCCATCCTTAGAACCCTGCTCAGAATCATTGGCCTGGAGCCAAACAACAGGTCTCAATTGTCCTGCAGCAGAATCTCTGCAGTTTGGAGCTTCTCACAACTCCCATCGTGGGAAAACCCCCATGGCCTCGTGATGCCACCCCATTCATGAAGGGGCCATCAGGGACAGAAACTCCAACCTGAGCGATCGTCTGATCCTCGCCCTGACTTCAGATGCACGAGAACACGATTCAGGTCTGTAGATTGTGCCTGCCATGGCCTCACCCAGAAACCTAAGCCTAGCTTGTTTTCTCAGACTTTTGTCGTCAGACTACTGGCCCACAAGCCCTCCAGTTTGGCAATCCAGAACTACAATGCAGCACTCTGCCTGCCCTCTAGAAGAAAAACATTGTCATCTGTGGCTACCCAGAACCCCCAAATGAGGATCAACCGGCACCGACCTTGGCTGTACCCCCAATACATAGGCTGACCAGGGCACTAATGACCTTTCTGACACAGCCTGAGCCTGGACCCCCTGGCCCCTCCCAGACAGCTGGCCGCACACTGAGCACATCGAGCCGCCATGGCCTTAGGTCGTCATCTCTTCCCTACCTCTTTTTTCAGGTTTCAGAACCTAGACCTTATCTCCAATCACTGCCCAGGGTTGAAGGTGATGCAGAAATCAGAACTCCTTCCCCATGGCAAGAAACCTTGTGGTTGGCATGTTGTCCAACGTTCAGTGTAGTTGAAACCAGTGTGGCCCATGAGGCCCCGCCCATGCTCGCGGGCCACATTGGTCACATACACACTTGTGACCCTCAGGCTGAGCCCAGTCCTCAAGTAAGGCCACTCAGTAGCTGGATGAAGAGATAGCATATTGCGCTTGCCATGCCCCTAGGCACCAATTTTTAACCATAGTTCGGGTTGTCCCTTCAGTCTTCCCCACGGCTTTGCTTTGGAATTCCTCTTTTGGTGGGACACCTGAGATAACAAAACTGAAATGAGTCCTCCCATCCCACAGAGTGACGAAAAGCAATTGGGAATCGGGCCAAATCCTCAGAGAGGAAGATTCGTCCATGGCCCATGAGTCCTCCCCGATATTCCACGGCCATCGCTGATACAAAATCCAGAGACAAAAGCCTGAGCAAGCACCTCAGACTCGCACTTTCTTCATATCCTGAAGAGTTCTTATCATGGTTCGTAGATCGGGCCTGCCATACCTACGTCCCCAAACCAAAGCTGAGTTTGTGTTTTCAGACTTCTGTCCTCAAAGTCTTGGGCCACACACCCTCCAGGCTGGGCCCCTGGAGCCACACATTAGGACTGTGCCTACGAATCCATGGGAATTCTGCCCTTTCCATGGTCCAAAATCGTACAAATTAGGAGAAACCTCCAAAGTCCCTGAGGCCATCCCAATAGTGTAGGTTGCCCAGAACAAACAAGGGCTGTCTGACACGAGCTGATCATCGACCTCCACTCATACCATAGATGGATGTCCCCAGAGAAGAAGATTGAACCAGACAGGACCCTAGGCCATAATATTATCCATTGCTTAGGGTTACAGGCATGTGTCCTCAAAAGCCTGATTCCAATACGAGCATAGGGGTTTTCCTGAGGCACCCATCAGAACTCATCTCGTCTCCACAAGGAAACCTGTGCATGGGAGCCATGTCCAATGCGTAGGAGAGTACTTCAGGGTCCCGGTGCCACCGCCCCATTCCCAGGCCCTCTTGGACACAAAAACACATGAGGACCCATCCTCAGGAAAGTCCATTTCAACTCAGCCACCCCGGTTGCTCCGGCAGAGCCATCAGAACTAAACTGTCTTGTTGCTAGGAGACAATTCGAATGCGAGGCGGGCTTCCCAGGCATCCATCCGCGAACGGTGCTCTGGAGTCATTCCATATGGGATGACATGAGCTGTCCAACAGGTCTCAATTGTCCCGCAGAAGGAATCCTTGAAGGGGGCATCCCACAACTCCCAACGTGGGAAAACCTCAATGACCTCGAGATTCCGCTCCCTTCATGGAGCGGCCGTCATGCACAGAAACTCCAACCTGAGCCAACGTCTGATCCTCGCCCTGACTTCAGATGCATGAGATATTGGTTCAGATCTGCAGGGGGTACCTGCCATGCCCTCGCCCTGAAACCCAAGTCTAGCTTGTCTTCTCAGACTTCCGTCCTCACACTCCTGGCCCCGAAGCCCTAAAGTTTGGCAATTCCGGACCCACAATGTAGCACTCTGCCTGCTCTCTAGAAAAAAAATTATTGCCTCATGAGCTGCCCAGGCACATTAAATGAGGATCAACCTACACAGCACTCGACTTTACCCAAATTATATAGTCTAACCTGGGCACTAATGCACTGTCGAACACCACCTGACCCGGACATCCTGACCAACACCCAGAAAGCTGAACGAACACTGAGCACATAAAACCCGCCATGGCCTTAGGTCATCATCTCTTCCCTACCTCAGCTTTCAGGCTTCAGAACCGAGACCTTATCTCCAATCACTGCCCAAGGGTGAGTGTGATGCGAAATCAGAAATCCTCCTTACCCATGGCAAGAACCCTTGTGGTTGGCACGTTGTCCAACGTTCAGTGTAGGAGAAACCAGCATTCACCCTGAGGCCCCGCCCATTCTTGAGTGCGACGAGGGCATACACACGCATTGTGACCCTCAGCATGAGTCCTGTCCTCTAGTAAGTCGTCTCAGTGGCTTGACCATTAGATGTCATAATGGGCTTGACATCTCCCTAGGCCCCAATTTTTAACCAGATTTCTGATTGTCCAGTCGCCCCTCCCCAGGGCTCTACTCTGGAATCCCTCATTTGGTGGGACACCTGAGGTTAAAAAAGAAAACAACAACAACAACAACAATAACAACAAAACAGACTTCTTCCAGCCCACAGAATGACCCCAAACTCTTTGGACGGGGCCAAACGACCAGAGAGTAAGAATCGTCCATTTCCCATGAAGTCACCCAGAAATTCCACGACCATGAGTGACACGATATCCAGAGACAAAAACTTGAGCAGGAGCCTCACACTCGCCTTCTTTCAAATCCCGAAGAGTTCTCCTCATGGTCTGAAGATCGGTCCTGCCATACCTAAGACCGGAAACATAAGCCGAGTTTGTGTTTTTAGACAACTGTCCAAACAGCCCTGGCCTACACAACCTACAGGCTCAGGCCCGTGGAGCCAAACCTGAGGACTGTACTTGCCCTCTCCAAGGCAATGGTATGTGCCCATTCCAATGGCCACAACCCTTCTAATAGGATAAACCTCCAAAGTCCCTGGTGCATCTCAATAGTGGTGGCTTCCCAGGAAAAACAGGGGCAATCTGAGCCCAACTGAGCACCTACCTGCACTCAGACCCATAGACAGATGTCCCCAGAGGTAAAAAGGAAAGAACAGGCCCCTAGGCACTAATCAGATCCATTGCTTTGGTTTCCAGGTATCTCTTTTCAGAGGCCTGGATTTCAAAGCAGCATCTAGCTGTTTCTTGAATCACCCATCAGAAAACATCTCATCTACACATGGGAACATTGCACGTTGGAGCTGTGTCAAAGCCTCTGTTTAGGAGAACCCTTTAGGGCCCCAGTGCCACCGCTTCATTCCAAGGTCTCCGTAGACACAAAAGCACATTAGGACCCATCCCCAGGGGTGTCCATTTCAACTCAGCGTCCTCGGTGGCTCCCCACAGATCCAGGAGATCTAACCTGTCTTGTTGCTAGGAGACAATTGGAATGCGAGGTGGGCAACCCAGCCATCCATCCTTAGAACCCTGCTCAGAATCATTGGCCTGGAGCCAAACAACAGGTCTAAATTGTCCTGCAGAAGACTCTCTGCAGTTTGGAGCTTCTCACAACTCCCATCGTGGGAAAACCCCCAAGGCCTCGTGATGCCCCCCCATTCATGAAGGGGCCATCAGGGACAGAAACTCCAACCTGAGCGATCGTCTGATCCTCGCCCTGATTTCAGAAGCACGAGATCTCGATTCAGGTCTGTAGATTGTGCCTGCCATGGCCTCACCCAGAAACCTAAGCCTAGCTTGTGTTCTCAGACTTTTGTCGTCAGACTACTGGACCACAAGCCCTCCAGTTTGGCAATCCAGAAGTACAATGCAACACTCTGCCTTCCCTCCAGAAGAAAAACATTGTCCTCTGTGGCTACCCAGAAACCCCAAATGAGGATCAACCTGCACCGACCTTGGCTGTACCCCCAATACATAGGCTGACCAGGGCACTAATGACCTTTCTGACACAGCCTGAGCCTGGACCCCCTGGCCCCTCCCAGACAGCTGGCCGCATACTGAGCACATCGAGCCGCCATGGCCTTAGGTCGTTATCTCTTCCCAACCTCGGTTTTCAGGTTTCAGAACCTAGACCTTATCTCCAATCACTGCCCAGGGTTGAAGGTGATGCAGAAATCAGAACTCCTTCCCCATGGCAAGAAACCTTGTGGTTGGCATGTTGTCCAACGTTCAGTGTAGTTGAAACCAGTGTGTCCCATGAGGCCCCGCCCAAGCTCGCGGGCCACATTGGTCACAGACACACATTGTGACCCTCAGGCTGAGCCCAGTCCTCAAGTAAGGCCACTCAGTGGCTGGATGAAGAGATAGCATATTGGGCTTGCCATGCCCCTAGGCCCCAATTTTTAACCATAGTTCGGGTTGTCCCTTCAGTCTTCCCCACGGCTTTGCTTTGGAATTCCTCTTTTGGTGGGACACCTGAGATAACAAAACTGAAATGAGTCCTCCCATCCCACAGATTGACGAAAAGCAATTGGGAATCGGGCCAAATCCTCAGAGAGGAAGATTCGTCCATGGCCCATGAGTCCTCCCCGATATTCCACGGCCATCGCTGATACAAAATCCAGAGACAAAAGCCTGAGCAAGCGCCTCACACTCGCACTTTCTTCATATCCTGAAGAGTTCTTCTCATGGTTTGTAGATCGGGCCTGCCATACCTACGTCCCCAAACCAAAGCTGAGTTTGTGTTTTCAGACTTCTGTCCTCAAAGTCTTGGGCCACACACCCTCCAGGCAGGGCCTCTGGAGCCACACATTAGGACTGTGCCTACCAATCCATGGGAATTCTGCCCATTTCATGGTCCAAAATCGTACAAATTAGGAGAAACCTCCAAAGTCCCTGAGGCCATCCCAATAGTGTAGGTCGCCCGGAACAAACAAGGGCTGTCTGACACGAGCTGATAATCGACCTCCACTCATACCATAGATGGATGTCCCCAGAGAAGAAGATTGAACCAGACAGGACCCTAGGCCATAATAGGATCCATTGCTTAGGGTTACAGGCATGTGTCCTCAAAAGCCTGATTCCAATACGAGCATAGAGGTTTTCCTGAGGCACCCATCAGAACTCATCTCGTCTCCACAAGGAAACCTGTGCATGAGAGCCTTGTCCAAAGCTTAGGAGAGTACTTCAGGGTCCCGGTGCCACCGCCCCATTCCAAGGCCCTCATGGACACAAAAACACATTAGGACCCATCCTCAGGAAAGTCCATTTCAACTCAGCCACCCCGGTTGCTCCGGCAGAGCCATCAGATCTAAACTGTCTTATTGCTAGGAGACAATTTGAATGCGAGGCTGGCTTCCCAGGCATCCATCCGCAAACAGTGCTCTGGAGTCATGCCATATGGGATGTCCTGGAGCTATCCAACAGGTCTCAATTGTCCCGCAGAAGGAATCCTTGAAGGGGGCATCCCACAACTCCCAACCTGGGAAAACCTCAATGACCTCGAGATTCCGCTCCCTTCATGAAGCGGCCGTCATGCACAGAAACTCCAACCTGAGCCAACGTCTGATCCTCGCCCTGACTTCAGATGCATGAGATATTGGTTCAGATCTGCAGGGGGTACCTGCCATGCCCTCGCCCTGAAACCCAAGTCTAGCTTGTCTTCTCAGACTTCCGTCCTCACACTCCTGGCCCCGAAGCCCTCAAGTTTGGCAATTCCGGACCCACAATGCAGCACTCTGCCTGCCCTCTAGAAAAAAAATTATTGCCTCATGAGCTGCCCAGGCACATTAAATGAGGATCAACCTACACAGCACTCGACTTTATTCAAATTATATAGTCTAACCTGCGCAAAATGCACTGTCCAACACAACCTGACCCTGACATCCTGACCAACATCCAGAAACCTGACCGAACACTGAGCACATAAAACCCGCCATGGCCTTAGGTCATCATCTCTTCCCTACCTCAGCTTTCAGGCTTCAGAACCGAGACCTTATCTCCAATCACTGCCCAAGGGTGAGTGTGATGCGGAAATCAGAACTCCTCCTTACCCATGGCAAGAACCCTTGTAGTTGGCATGTTGTCCAACATTCAGTGTAGGAGAAACCAGCATTCACCCTGAGGTCCCGCCCATTCTTGAGTGCGACGAGGGCATACACAAGCATTGTGACCCTCAGCATGAGTCCTGTTCTCTAGTAAGTCGTCTCAGTGGCTTGACCATTAGATGTCATAATGGGCTTGACTTGTCCCTAGGCCACAATTTTTAACCAGATTTCTTATTGTCCAGTCGCCCCTCCCCAGGGCTCTACTCTGGAATCCCTCATTTGGTGGGACACCTGAGGTTAAAAAAGAAAACAACAACAACAACAACAACAACAACAACAAAACGGACTTCTTGCAGCCCACAGAATGACCCCAAACTCTTTGGACGGGGCCAAACCACCAGAGAGTAAGACTCGTCCATTTCCCATGAAGTCACCCAGAAATTCCACGACCATGAGTGACACGATATCCAGAGACAAAAACTTGAGCAGGAGCCTCACACTCGCCCTTCTTTTAAATCCGAAAGAGTTCTCCTCATGGTCTGAAGATCAGTCCTGCCATACCTATGACCCGAAACATAAGCCGAGTTTGTGTTTTCAGACAACTGTCCAAACAGCCCTGGCCTACACAACCTACAGGCTCAGGCCCCTGGAGCCAAACCTGAGGACTGTACTTGCCCTCTCCAAGGGAATGGTGTGTGCCCATTCCAATGGCCACAACCCTTCTAATAGGATAAACCTCCAAAGTCCCTGATCCATCTCAATAGTGGTGGCTTCCCAGGAAAAACAGGGGCAATCTGAGCCCAACTGAGCACCTACCTGCACTCATACCCATAGACAGATGTCCCCAGAGGTAAAAAGGAAAGAACAGGCCCCTAGGCACTAATCAGATCCATTGCTTTGGTTTCCAGGTATCTCTTTTCAGAGGCCTGGATTTCAAAACAGCATCTAGCTTTTTCTTGACTCACCCATCAGAAAACATCTCATCTACACATGGGAAACTTGCACGTTGGAGCTGTGTCAAAGCCTCTGTTTAGGAGAACCGTTTAGGGCCCCAGTGCCACCGCTTCATTCCAAGGTCCCCTAGACACAAAAGAACATTAGGACCCATCCCCAGGGGTGTCCAATTCAACTCAGCGTCCTCGGTTGCTCCCCACAGATCCAGGAGATCTAACCTGTCTTGTTGCTAGGAGACAATTGGAATGCGAGGTGGGCAACCCAGCCATCATCCTTAGAACCCTGCTCAGAATCATTGGCCTGGAGCCAAACAACAGGTCTCAATTGTCCTGCAGAAGACTCTCTGCAGTTTGGAGCTTCTCACAACTCCCATCGTGGGAAAATCCCCATGGCCTCGTGATGCCCCCCCCATTCATGAAGGGGCCATCAGTGACAGAAACTCCAACCTGAGCGATCGTTTGATCCTCGCCCTGACTTCAGATGCACGAGAACACGATTCAGGTCTGTAGATTGTGCCTGCCATGGCCTCACCCAGAAACCTAAGCCTAGCTTGTTTTCTAGGACTTTTGTCGTCAGAATACTGGCCCACAAGCCCTCCAGTTTGGCAATCCAAAACTACAATGCAGCACTCTGCCTGTCCTCTAGAAGAAAAACATTGTCCTCTGGAGCTACCCAGAACCCCCAAATGAGGATCAACCTGCACCGACCTTGGCTGTACCCCCAATACAAAGGCTGACCTGGGCACTAATGGCTTTTCTGACACAGCCTGAGCCTGGAACCCCTGGCCCCTCCCAGACAGCTGGCCGCACACTGAGCACATCGAGCCGCCATGGCCTTAGGTCGTCATCTCTTCCCAACCTCGGTTTTCAGGTTTCAGAACCTAGACCTTATCTCCAATCACTGCCCAGGGTTGAAGGTGATGCAGAAATCAGAACTCCTTCCCCATGGCAAGAACCCTTGTGGTTGGCATGTTGTCCAACCTTCAGTGTAGTTGAAACCAGTGTGGCCCATGAGGCCCCGCCCATGCTCGCGGGCCACATTGGTCACAAACACACATTGTGACCCTCAGGCTGAGCCCAGTCCTCAAGTATGGCCACTCAGTGGCTGGATGAAGAGATAGCATATTGGGCTTGCCATGCCCCTAGGCCCCAATTTTTAACCATAGTTCGGGTTGTCCCTTCAGTCTTCCCCACGGCTTTGCTTTGGAATTCCTCTTTTGGTGGGACACCTGAGGTAACAAAACTGAAATGAGTCCTCCCATCCCACCCATTGACGAAAAGCAATTGGGAATCGGGCCAAATCCTTAGAGAGGAAGATTCGTCCATGGCCCATGAGTCCTCCCCGATATTCCACGCCCATCGCTGATACAAAATCCAGAGACAAAAGCCTGAGCAAGCGCCTCAGACTCGCACTTTCTTCATATCCTGAAGAGTTCTTCTCATGGTTTGTAGATCGGGCCTGCCATACCTACGTCCCCAAACCAAAGCTGAGTTTGTGTTTTCAGACTTCTGTCCTCAAAGTCTTGGGCCACACACCCTCAAGGCTGGGCCCCTGGAGCCACACATTAGGACTGTGCCTACCAATCCATGGGAATTCTGCCCATTCCATTGTCCAAAATCGTACAAATTAGGAGAAACCTCCAAAGTCCCTGAGGCCATCCCAATAGTGTAGGTCGCCCGGAACAAACAAGGGCTGTCTGACACCAGCTGATAATCGACCTCCACTCATACCATAGATGGATGTCCCCAGAGAAGAAGATTGAACCAGACAGGACCCTAGGCCATAATAGGATCCATTGCTTAGGGTTACAGGCATGTGTCCTCAAAAGCCTGATTCCAATACAAGCATAGGGGTTTTCCTGAGGCACCCATCAGAACTCATCTCGTCTCCACAAGGAAACCTGTGCATGGGAGCCATGTCAAAAGCTTAGGAGAGTATCAGGGTCCCGGTGCCACCGCCCCATTCCAAGGCCCTCATGGACACAAAAACACATTAGGACCCATCCTCAGGAAAGTCCATTTCAACTCAGCCACCCCGGTTGCCCCGGCAGAGCCATCAGATCTAAACTGTCTTGTTGCTAGGAGAAATTTGAATGCGAGGCGGGCTTCCCAGGCATCCATCCGTGAACGGTGCTCTGGAGTCATGCCATATGGGATGTCCTGGAGCTATAAAACAGGTCTCAATTGTCCCGCAGAAGGAATCCTTGAAGGGGGCATCCCACAACTCCCAACTTGGGAAAACCTCAATGACCTCGAGATTCCGCTCCCTTCATGAAGCAGCCGTCATGCACAGAAACTCCAACCTGAGCCAACGTCTGATCCTCGCCCTGACTTCAGATGCATGAGATATTGGTTCAGATCTGCAGGGGGTACCTGCCATGCCCTCGCCCTGAAACCCAAGTCTAGCTTGTCTTCTCAGACTTCCGTCCTCACACTCCTGGCCCCGAAGCCCTCAAGTTTGGCAATTCCGGACCCACAATGTAGCACTCTGCCTGCTCTCTAGAAAAAAAATTATTGCCTCATGAGCTGCCCAGGCACATTAAATGAGGATCAACCTACACAGCACACGACTTTACCCAAATTATATAGTCTAACCTGGGCACTAATGCACTGTCGAACACAACCTGACCCGGACATCCTGACCAACACCCAGAAAGCTGAACGAACACTGAGCACATAAAACCCGCCATGGCCTTAGGTCATCATCTCTTCCCTACCTCAGCTTTCAGGCTTCAGAACCGAGACCTTATCTCCAATCACTGCCCAAGGGTGAGTGTGATGCGAAATCAGAAATCCTCCTTACCCATGGCAAGAACCCTTGTGGTTGGCACGTTGTCCAACGTTCAGTGTAGGAGAAACCAGCATTCACCCTGAGGCCCCGCCCATTCTTGAGTGCGACAATGGCATACACACGCATTGTGACCCTCAGCATGAGTCCTGTCCTCTAGTAAGTCCTCTCAGTGGCTGGACCATTAGATGTCATAATGGGCTTGACATCTCCCTAGGCCCCAATTTTTAACCAGATTTTTGATTGTCCAGTCGCCCCTCCCCAGGGCTCTACTCTGGAATCCCTCATTTGGTGGGACACCTGAGGTTAAAAAAGAAAACAACAACAACAACAACAATAACAACAAAACAGACTTCTTCCAGCCCACAGAATGACCCCAAACTCTTTGGACGGGGCCAAACGACCAGAGAGTAAGACTCGTCCATTTCCCATGTAGTCACCCAGAAATTCCAAGACCATGAGTGACACGATATCCAGAGACAAAAACTTGAGCAGGAGCCTCACACTCGCCCTTCTTTCAAATCCCGAAGAGTTCTCATCATGGTCTGAAGATCGGTCCTGCCATACCTAAGACCCGAAACATAAGCCGAGTTTGTGTTTTCAGACAACTGTCCAAACAGCCCTGGCCTACACAACCTACAGGTTCAGGCCCCTGGAGCCAAACCTGAGGACTGTACTTGCCCTCTCCAAGGGAATTGTGTGTGCCCATTCCAATGGCCACAACCCTTCTAATAGGATAAACCTCCAAAGTCCCTGATCCATCTCAATAGTGGTGGCTTCCCAGGAAAAACAGGGGCAATCTGAGCCCAACTGAGCACCTACCTGCACTCATACCCTTAGACAGATGTCCCCAGAGATAAAAAGGAAAGAACAGGCCCCTAGGCACTAATCAGATCCATTGCTTTGGTTTCCAGGTATCTCTTTTCAGAGGCCTGGATTTCAAAAGCAGCATCTAGCTGTTTCTTGACTCACCCATCAGAAAACATCTCATCTACACATGGGAAACTTGCACGTTGGAGCTGTGTCCAAGCCTCTGTTTAGGAGAACCCTTTAGGTCCCCAGTGCCACCGCTTCATTCCAAGGTCTCCATAGACACAAAAGCACATTAGGACCCATCCCCAGGGGTGTCCATTTCAACTCAGCGTCCTCGGTGGCTCCCCACAGATCCAGGAGATCTAACCTGTCTTGTTGCTAGGAGACAATTGGAATGCGAGGTGGGCAACCCAGCCATCCATCCTTAGAACCCTGCTCAGAATCATTGGCCTGGAGCCAAACAACAGGTCTCAATTGTCCTGCAGAAGACTCTCTGCAGTTTGGAGCTTCTCACAACTCCCATCGTGGGAAAACCCCCATGGCCTCGTGATGCCCCCCCATTCATGAAGGGGCCATCAGGGACAGAAACTCCAACCTGAGCGATCGTCTGATCCTCGCCCTGACTTCAGATGCACGAGATCTCGATTCAGGTCTGTAGATTGTGCCTGCCATGGCCTCACCCAGAAACCTAAGCCTAGCTTGTGTTCTCAGACTTTTGTCGTCAGACTACTGGCCCACAAGCGCTCCAGTTTGGCAATCCAGAACTACAATGCAGCACTCTGCCTGCCACCCAGAAGAAAAACATTGTCCTCTGGGGCTGCCCAGTAACCCCAAATGAGGATCAACCTGCACGGACCTTGGCTGTACCCCCAATACATAGGCTGACCAGGGCACTAATGCCCTTTCTGACACAGCCTGAGCCTGGACCCCCTGGCCCCTCCCAGACAGCTGGCCGCACACTGAGCACATCGAGCCGCCATGGCCTTAGGTCGTTATCTCTTCCCAACCTCGGTTTTCAGGTTTCAGAACCTAGATCTTATCTCCAATCACTGCCCAGGGTTGAAGGTGATGCAGAAATCAGAACTCCTTCCCCATGGCAAGAAACCTTGTGGTTGGCATGTTGTCCAACGTTCAGTGTAGTTGAAACCAGTGTGTCCCATGAGGCCCCGCCCAAGCTCGCGGGCCACATTGGTCACAGACACACATTGTGACCCTCAGGCTGAGCCCAGTCCTCAAGTAAGGCCACTCAGTGGCTGGATGAAGAGATAGCATATTGGGCTTGCCATGCCCCTAGGCCCCAATTTTTAACCATAGTTCGGGTTGTCCCTTCAGTCTTCCCCACGGCTTTGCTTTGGAATTCCTCTTTTGGTGGGACACCTGAGGTAACAAAACTGAAATGAGTCCTCCCATCCCACCGATTGACGAAAAGCAATTGGGAATCGGGCCAAATCCTCAGAGAGGAAGATTCGTCCATGGCCCATGAGTCCTCCCCGATATTCCACGGCCATCGCTGATACAAAATCCAGAGACAAAAGCCTGAGCAAGCGCCTCAGACTCGCACTTTCTTCATATCCTGAAGATTTCTTCTCATGGTTTGTAGATCGGGCCTGCCATACCTACGTCCCCAAACCAAAGCTGAGTTTGTGTTTTCAGACTTCTGTCCTCAAAGTCTTGGGCCACACACCCTCCAGGCTGGGCCCCTGGAGCCACACATTAGGACTGTGCCTACCAATCCATGGGAATTCTGCCCATTTCATGGTCCAAAATCGTACAAATTAGGAGAAACCTCCAAAGTCCCTGAGGCCATCCCAATAGTGTAGGTCGCCCGGAACAAACAAGGGCTGTCTGACACCAGCTGATAATCGACCTCCACTCATACCATAGATGGATGTCCCCTGAGAAGAAGATTGAACCAGACAGGACCCTAGGCCATAATAGGTTCCATTGCTTTGGGTTACAGGCATGTGTCCTCAAAAGCCTGATTCCAATACGAGCATAGAGGTTTTCCTGAGGCACCCATCAGAACTCATCTCGTCTCCACAAGGAAACCTGTGCATGAGAGCCATGTCCAAAGCTTAGGAGAGTACTTCAGGGTCCCGGTGCCACCGCCCCATTCCAAGGCCCTCATGGACACAAAAACACGTTAGGACCCATCCTCAGGAAAGTCCATTTCAACTCAGCCACACCGGTTGCTCCGGCAGAGCCATCAGATCTAAACTGTCTTATTCCTAGGAGACAATTTGAATGCGAGGCGGGCTTCCCAGGCATCCATCCGCAAACGGTGCTCTGGAGTCATGCCATATGGGATGTCCTGGAGCTATCCAACAGGTCTCAATTGTCCCGCAGAAGGAATCCTTGAAGGGGGCATCCCACAACTCCCAACCTGGGAAAACCTCAATGACCTCGAGATTCCGCTCCCTTCATGAAGCGGCCGTCATGCACAGAAACTCCAACCTGAGCCAACGTCTGATCCTCGCCCTGACTTCAGATGCATGAGATATTGGTTCAGATCTGCAGGGGGTACCTGCCATGCCCTCGCCCTGAAACCCAAGTCTAGCTTGTCTTCTCAGACTTCCGTCCTCACACTCCTGGCCCCGAAGCCCTCAAGTTTGGCAATTCCGGACCCACAATGCAGCACTCTGCCTGCCCTCTAGAAAAAAAATTATTGCCTCATGAGCTGCCCAGGCACATTAAATGAGGATCAACCTACACAGCACTCGACTTTACACAAATTATATAGTCTAACCTGCACACTAATGCACTGTCCAAAACAACCTGACCCGGACATCCTGACCAACATCCAGAAAGCTGACCGAACACTGAGCACATAAAACCCGCCATGGCCTTAGGTCATCATCTCTTCCCTACCTCAGCTTTCAGGCTTCAGAACCGAGACCTTATCTCCAATCACTGCCCAAGGGTGAGTGTGATGCGGAAATCAGAACTCCTCCTTACCCATGGCAAGAACCCTTGTGGTTGGCACGTTGTCCAACGTTCAGTGTAGGAGAAACCAGCATTCACCCTGAGGTCCCGCCCATTCTTGAGTGCGACGAGGGCATACACAAGCATTGTGACCCTCAGCATGAGTCCTGTTCTCTAGTAAGTCGTCTCAGTGGCTTGACCATTAGATGTCATAATGGGCTTGACTTGTCCCTAGGCCCCAATTTTTAACCAGATTTCTGATTGTCCAGTCGCCCCTCCCCAGGGCTCTACTCTGGAATCCCTCATTTGGTGGGACACCTGAGGTTAAAAAAGAAAACAACAACAACAACAACAACAACAACAACAACAACAACAAAACGGACTTCTTGCAGCCCACAGAATGACCCCAAACTCTTTGGACGGGGCCAAACCACCAGAGAGTAAGACTCGTCCATTTCCCATGAAGTCACCCAGAAATTCCACGACCATGAGTGACACGATAACCAGAGACAAAAACTTGAGCAGGAGCCTCACACTCGCCCTTCTTTTAAATCCGAAAGAGTTCTCCTCATGGTCTGAAGATCAGTCCTGCCATACCTATGACCCGAAACATAAGCCGAGTTTGTCTTTTCAGACAACTGTCCAAACAGCCCTGGCCTACACAACCTACAGGCTCAGGCCCCTGGAGCCAAACCTGAGGACTGTACTTGCCCTCTCCAAGGGAATGGTGTGTGCCCATTCCAATGGCCACAACCCTTCTAATAGGATAAACCTCCAAAGTCCCTGATCCATCTCAATAGTGGTGGCTTCCCAGGAAAAACAGGGGCAATCTGAGCCCAACTGAGCACCTACCTGCACTCATACCCATAGACAGATGTCCCCAGAGGTAAAAAGGAAAGAACAGGCCCCTAGGCACTAATCAGATCCATTGCTTTGGTTTCCAGGTATCTCTTTTCAGAGGCCTGGATTTCAAAACAGCATCTAGCTGTTTCTTGACTCACCCATCAGAAAACATCTCATCTACACATGGGAAACTTGCACGTTGGAGCTGTGTCCAAGCCTCTGTTTAGGAGAACCCTTTAGGTCCCCAGTGCCACCGCTTCATTCCAAGGTCTCCATAGACACAAAAGCACATTAGGACCCATCCCCAGGGGTGTCCAATTCAACTCAGCGTCCTCGGTGGCTCCCCACAGATCCAGGAGATCTAACCTGTCTTGTTGCTAGGAGACAATTGGAATGCGAGGTGGGCAACCCTGCCATCCATCCTTAGAACCCTGCTCAGAATCATTGGCCTGGAGCCAAACAACAGGTCTCAATTGTCCTGCAGAAGACTCTCTGCAGTTTGGAGCTTCTCACAACTCCCATCGTGGGAAAACCCCCATGGCCTCGTGATGCCCCCCCATTCATGAAGGGGCCATCAGGGACAGAAACTCCAACCTGAGCGATCGTCTGATCCTCGCCCTGACTTCAGATGCACGAGATCTCGATTCAGGTCTGTAGATTGTGCCTGCCATGGCCTCACCCAGAAACCTAAGCCTAGCTTGTGTTCTCAGACTTTTGTCGTCAGACTACTGGCCCACAAGCACTCCAGTTTGGCAATCCAGAACTACAATGCAGCACTCTGCCTGCCACCCAGAAGAAAAACATTGTCCTCTGGGGCTGCCCAGTAACCCCAAATGAGGATCAACCTGCACGGACCTTGGCTCTACCCCCAATACATAGGCTGACCAGGGCACTAATGCCCTTTCTGACACAGCCTGAGCCTGGACCCCCTGGCCCCTCCCAGACAGCTGGCCGCACACTGAGCACATCGAGCCGCCATGGCCTTAGGTCGTTATCTCTTCCCAACCTCGGTTTTCAGGTTTCAGAACCTAGACCTTATCTCCAATCACTGCCCAGGGTTGAAGGTGATGCAGAAATCAGAACTCCTTCCCCATGGCAAGAAACCTTGTGGTTGGCATGTTGTCCAACGTTCAGTGTAGTTGAAACCAGTGTGTCCCATGAGGCCCCGCCCAAGCTCGCGGGCCACATTGGTCACAGACACACATTGTGACCCTCAGGCTGAGCCCAGTCCTCAAGTAAGGCCACTCAGTGGCTGGATGAAGAGATAGCATATTGGGCTTGCCATGCCCCTAGGCCCCAATTTTTAACCATAGTTCGGGTTGTCCCTTCAGTCTTCCCCACGGCTTTGCTTTGGAATTCCTCTTTTGGTGGGACACCTGAGGTAACAAAACTGAAATGAGTCCTCCCATCCCACAGATTGACGAAAAGCAATTGGGAATCGGGCCAAATCCTCAGAGAGGAAGATTCGTCCATGGCCCATGAGTCCTCCCCGATATTCCACGGCCATCGCTGATACAAAATCCAGAGACAAAAGCCTGAGCAAGCGCCTCAGACTCGCACTTTCTTCATATCCTGAAGATTTCTTCTCATGGTTTGTAGATCGGGCCTGCCATACCTACGTCCCCAAACCAAAGCTGAGTTTGTGTTTTCAGACTTCTGTCCTCAAAGTCTTGGGCCACACACCCTCCAGGCTGGGCCCCTGGAGCCACACATTAGGACTGTGCCTACCAATCCATGGGAATTCTGCCCATTTCATGGTCCAAAATCGTACAAATTAGGAGAAACCTCCAAAGTCCCTGAGGCCATCCCAATAGTGTAGGTCGCCCGGAACAAACAAGGGCTGTCTGACACGAGCTGATAATCGACCTCCACTCATACCATAGATGGATGTCCCCTGAGAAGAAGATTGAACCAGACAGGACCCTAGGCCATAATAGGATCCATTGCTTTGGGTTACAGGCATGTGTCCTCAAAAGCCTGATTCCAATACGAGCATAGAGGTTTTCCTGAGGCACCCATCAGAACTCATCTCGTCTCCACAAGGAAACCTGTGCATGAGAGCCATGTCCAAAGCTTAGGAGAGTACTTCAGGGTCCCGGTGCCACCGCCCCATTCCAAGGCCCTCATGGACACAAAAACACGTTAGGACCCATCCTCAGGAAAGTCCATTTCAACTCAGCCACACCGGTTGCTCCGGCAGAGCCATCAGATCTAAACTGTCTTATTCCTAGGAGACAATTTGAATGCGAGGCGGGCTTCCCAGGCATCCATCCGCGAACGGTGCTCTGGAGTCATGCCATATGGGATGTCCTGGAGCTATCCAACAGGTCTCAATTGTCCCGCAGAAGGAATCCTTGAAGGGGGCATCCCACAACTCCCAACCTGGGAAAACCTCAATGACCTCGAGATTCCGCTCCCTTCATGAAGCGGCCGTCATGCACAGAAACTCCAACCTGAGCCAACGTCTGATCCTCGCCCTGACTTCAGATGCATGAGATATTGGTTCAGATCTGCAGGGGGTACCTGCCATGCCCTCGCCCTGAAACCCAAGTCTAGCTTGTCTTCTCAGACTTCCGTCCTCACACTCCTGGCCCCGAAGCCCTCAAGTTTGGCAATTCCGGACCCACAATGCAGCACTCTGCCTGCCCTCTAGAAAAAAAATTATTGCCTCATGAGCTGCCCAGGCACATTAAATGAGGATCAACCTACACAGCACTCGACTTTACACAAATTAAATAGTCTAACCTGCACACTAATGCACTGTCTAAAACAACCTGACCCGGACATCCTGACCAACATCCAGAAAGCTGACCGAACACTGAGCACATAAAACCCGCCATGGCCTTAGGTCATCATCTCTTCCCTACCTCAGCTTTCAGGCTTCAGAACCGAGACCTTATCTCCAATCACTGCCCAAGGGTGAGTGTGATGCGGAAATCAGAACTCCTCCTTACCCATGGCAAGAACCCTTGTGGTTGGCACGTTGTCCAACGTTCAGTGTAGGAGAAACCAGCATTCACCCTGAGGTCCCGCCCATTCTTGAGTCCGACGAGGGCATACACACGCATTGTGACCCTCAGCATGAGTCCTGTTCTCTAGTAAGTCGTCTCAGTGGCTTGACCATTAGATGTCATAATGGGCTTGACTTGTCCCTAGGCCACAATTTTTAACCAGATTTCTGATTGTCCAGTCGCCCCTCCCCAGGGCTCTACTCTGGAATCCCTCATTTGGTGGGACACCTGAGGTTAAAAAAGAAAACAACAACAACAACAACAACAACAACAACAACAACAACAAAACGGACTTCTTGCAGCCCACAGAATGACCCCAAACTCTTTGGACGGGGCCAAACCACCAGAGAGTAAGACTCGGCCATTTCCCATGAAGTCACCCAGAAATTCCACGACCATGAGTGACACGATATCCAGAGACAAAAACTTGAGCAGGAGCCTCACACTCGCCCTTCTTTTAAATCCGAAAGAGTTCTCCTCATGGTCTGAAGATCAGTCCTGCCTTACCTATGACCCGAAACATAAGCCGAGTTTGTGTTTTCAGACAACTGTCCAAACAGCCCTGGCCTACACAACCTACAGGCTCAGGCCCCTGGAGCCAAACCTGAGGACTGTACTTGCCCTCTCCAAGGGAATGGTGTGTGCCCATTCCAATGGCCACAACCCTTCTAATAGGATAAACCTCCAAAGTCCCTGATCCATCTCAATAGTGGTGGCTTCCCAGGAAAAACAGGGGCAATCTGAGCCCAACTGAGCACCTACCTGCACTCATACCCATAGACAGATGTCCCCAGAGGTAAAAAGGAAAGAACAGGCCCCTAGGCACTAATCAGATCCATTGCTTTGGTTTCCAGGTATCTCTTTTCGGAGGCCTGGATTTCAAAACAGCATCTAGCTTTTTCTTGACTCACCCATCAGAAAACATCTCATCTACACATGGGAAACTTGCACGTTGGAGCTGTGTCAAAGCCTCTGTTTAGGAGAACCGTTTAGGGCCCCAGTGCCACCGCTTCATTCCAAGGTCTCCATAGACACAAAAGAACATTAGGACCCATCCCCAGGGGTGTCCAATTCAACTCAGCGTCCTCGGTTGCTCCCCACAGATCCAGGAGATCTAACCTGTCTTGTTGCTAGGAGACAATTGGAATGCGAGGTGGGCAACCCAGCCATCATCCTTAGAACCCTGCTCAGAATCATTGGCCTGGAGCCAAACAACAGGTCTCAATTGTCCTGCAGAAGACTCTCTGCAGTTTGGAGCTTCTCACAACTCCCATCGTGGGAAAACCCCCATGGCCTCGTGATGCCCCCCCATTCATGAAGGGGCCATCAGGGACAGAAACTCCAACCTGAGCGATCGTCTGATCCTTGCCCTGACTTCAGATGCACGAGATCTCGATTCAGGTCTGTAGATTGTGCCTGCCATGGCCTCACCCAGAAACCTAAGCCTAGCTTGTGTTCTCAGACTTTTGTCGTCAGACTACTGGCCCACAAGCCCTCCATTTTGTCAATTCCAGAACTACAATGCAGCACTCTGCCTGCCCTCCAGAAGAAAAACATTGTCCTCTGGGGCTACCCAGAAACCCCAAATGAGGATCAACCTGCACTGACCTTGGCTGTACCCCCAATACATAGGCTGACTAGGGCACTAATGCGCTTTCTGACACAGCCTGAGCCTGGACCTCCTGGCCCCAGCCAGACAGCTGGCCGCACACTGAGCACATCGAGCCGCCATGGCCTTAGGTCGTCATCTCTACCCAACCTCGGTTTTCAGGTTTCAGAACCTAGACCTTATCTCCATTCATTGCCCAGGGTTGAAGGTGATGCAGAAATCAGAACTCCTTCCACATGGCAAGAAACCTTGTGGTTGGCATGTTGTCCAACGTTCAGTGTAGTTGAAACCAGTGTGGCCCATGAGGCCCCGCCCATGCTCGCGGGCCTCATTGGTCACAAACACACATTGTGACCCTCAGGCTGAGCCCAGTCCTCAAGTAAGGCCACTCAGTGGCTGGATGAAGAGATAGCATATTGGGCTTGCCATGCCCCTAGGCCCCAATTTTTAACCATAGTTCGGGTTGTCCCTTCAGTCTTCCCCACGGCTTTGCTTTGGAATTCCTCTTTTGGTGAGCCACCTGAGGTAACAAAACTGAAATGAGTCCTCCCATCCCACAGATTGACGAAAAGCAATTGGGAATCGGGCCAAATCCTCAGAGAGGAAGATTCGTCCGTGGCCCATGAGTCCTCCCCGATATTCCACGGCCATCGCTGATACAAAATCCAGAGACAAAAGCCTGAGCAAGCGCCTCAGACTCGCACTTTCTTCATATCCTGAAGAGTTCTTCTCACGGTTTGTAGATCGGGCCTGCCATACCTACGTCCCCAAACCAAAGCTGAGTTTGTGTTTTCAGACTTCTGTCCTCAAAGTCTTGGGCCACACACCCTCCAGGCTGGGCCCCTGGAGCCACACATTAGGACTGTGCCTACCAATCCATGGGAATTCTGATCATTCCATGGTCCAAAATCATACAAATTAGGAGAAACCTCCAAAGTCCCTGAGGCCATCCCAATAGTGTAGGTCGCCCGGAACAAACAAGGGCTGTCTGACACCAGCTGATAATCGACCTCCACTCATACCATAGATGGATGTCCCCAGAGAAGAAGATTGAACCAGACAGGACGCTAGGCAATAATAGGATCCATTGCTTAGGGTTACAGGCATGTGTCCTCAAAAGCCTGATTCCAATACAAGCATAGGGGTTTTCCTGAGGCACCCATCAGAACTCATCTCGTCTCCACAAGGAAACCTGTGCATGAGAGCCATGTCCAAAGCTTAGGAGAGTACTTCAGGGTCCCGGTGCCACCGCCCCATTCCAAGGCCCTCATGGACACAAAAACACATTAGGACCCATCCTCAGGATAGTCCATTTCAACTCAGCCACCCCGGTTGCCCCGGCAGAGCCATCAGATCTAAACTGTCTTGTTGCTAGGAGACAATTGGAATGCGAGGCGGGCTTCCCAGGCATCCATCCGCGAAGGGTGCTCTGGAGTCATGCCATATGGGATGTCCTGGAGCTGCACAACAGGTCTCAATTGTCCCGCAGAAGGAATCCTTGAAGGGGGCATCCCACAACTCCCAACCTGGGAAAACCTCAATGACCTCGAGATTCCGCTCCCTTCATGAAGCGGCCGTCATGCACAGAAACTCCAACCTGAGCCAACGTCTGATCCTCGCCCTGACTTCAGATGCATGAGATATTGGTTCAGATCTGCAGGGGGTACCTGCCATGCCCTCGCCCTGAAACCCAAGTCTAGCTTGTCTTCTCAGACTTCCGTCCTCACACTCCTGGCCCCGAAGCCCTCAAGTCTGGCAATTCCGGACCCACAATGCAGCACTCTGCCTGCCCTCTAGAAAAAAAATTATTGCCTCATGAGCTGCCCAGGCACATTAAATGAGGATCAACCTACACAGCACTCGACTTTACACAAATTATATAGTCTAACCTGCGCACTAATGCACTGTCCAACACAACCTGACCCGGACATCCTGACCAACACCCAGAAAGCTGACCGAACACTGAGCACATAAAACCCGCCATGGCCTTAGGTCATCATCTCTTCCCTACCTCAGCTTTCAGGCTTCAGAACCGAGACCTTATCTCCAATCACTGCCCAAGGGTGAGTGTGATGCGGAAATCAGAACTCCTCCTTACCCATGGCAAGAACCCTTGTGGTTGGCACGTTGTCCAACGTTCAGTGTAGGAGAAACCAGCATTCACCCTGAGGTCCCGCCCATTCTTGAGTGCGACGAGGGCATACACACGCATTGTGACCCTCAGCATGAGTCCTGTTCTCTAGTAAGTCGTCTCAGTGGCTTGACCATTAGATGTCATAATGGGCTTGACTTGTCCCTAGGCCACAATTTTTAACCAGATTTCTGATTGTCCAGTCGCCCCTCCCCAGGGCTCTACTCTGGAATCCCTCATTTGGTGGGACACCTGAGGTTAAAAAAGAAAACAACAACAACAACAACAACAACAACAAAACGGACTTCTTGCAGCCCACAGAATGACCCCAAACTCTTTGGACGGGGCCAAACCACCAGAGAGTAAGACTCGTCCATTTCCCATGAAGTCACCCAGAAATTCCACGACCATGAGTGACACGATATCCAGAGACAAAAACTTGAGCAGGAGCCTCACACTCGCCCTTCTTTTAAATCCGAAAGAGTTCTCCTCATGGTCTGAAGATCAGTCCTGCCATACCTATGACCCGAAACATAAGCCGAGTTTGTGTTTTCAGACAACTGTCCAAACAGCCCTGGCCTACACAACCTACAGGCTCAGGCCCCTGGAGCCAAACCTGAGGACTGTACTTGCCCTCTCCAAGGGAATGGTGTGTGCCCATTCCAATGGCCACAACCCTTCTAATAGGATAAACCTCCAAAGTCCCTGATCCATCTCAATAGTGGTGGCTTCCCAGGAAAAACAGGGGCAATCTGAGCCCAACTGAGCACCTACCTGCACTCATACCCATAGACAGATGTCCCCAGAGGTAAAAAGGAAAGAACAGGCCCCTAGGCACTATTCAGATCCATTGCTTTGGTTTCCAGGTATCTCTTTTCAGAGGCCTGGATTTCAAAACAGCATCTAGCTTTTTCTTGACTCACCCATCAGAAAACATCTCATCTACACATGGGAAACTTGCACGTTGGAGCTGTGTCAAAGCCTCTGTTTAGGAGAACCGTTTAGGGCCCCAGTGCCACCGCTTCATTCCAAGGTCTCCATAGACACAAAAGAACATTAGGACCCATCCCCAGGGGTGTCCAATTCAACTCAGCATCCTCGGTTGCTCCCCACAGATCCAGGAGATCTAACCTGTCTTGTTGCTAGGAGACAATTGGAATGCGAGGTGGGCAACCCAGCCATCATCCTTAGAACCCTGCTCAGAATCATTGGCCTGGAGCCAAACAACAGGTCTCAATTGTCCTGCAGAAGACTCTCTGCAGTTTGGAGCTTCTCACAACTCCCATCGTGGGAAAACCCCCATGGCCTCGTGATGCCCCCCCATTCATGAAGGGGCCATCAGGGACAGAAACTCCAACCTGAGCGATCGTCTGATCCTTGCCCTGACTTCAGATGCACGAGATCTATATTCAGGTCTGTAGATTGTGCCTGCCATGGCCTCACCCAGAAACCTAAGCCTAGCTTGTGTTCTCAGACTTTTGTCGTCAGACTACTGGCCCACAAGCCCTCCATTTTGTCAATTCCAGAACTACAATGCAGCACTCTGCCTGCCCTCCAGAAGAAAAACATTGTCCTCTGGGGCTACCCAGAAACCCCAAATGAGGATCAACCTGCACTGACCTTGGCTGTACCCCCAATACATAGGCTGACTAGGGCACTAATGCGCTTTCTGACACAGCCTGAGCCTGGACCTCCTGGCCCCAGCCAGACAGCTGGCCGCACACTGAGCACATCGAGCCGCCATGGCCTTAGGTCGTCATCTCTACCCAACCTCGGTTTTCAGGTTTCAGAACCTAGACCTTATCTCCATTCATTGCCCAGGGTTGAAGGTGATGCAGAAATCAGAACTCCTTCCCCATGGCAAGAAACCTTGTGGTTGGCATGTTGTCCAACGTTCAGTGTAGTTGAAACCAGTGTGGCCCATGAGGCCCCGCCCATGCTCGCGGGCCTCATTGGTCACAAACACACATTGTGACCCTCAGGCTGAGCCCAGTCCTCAAGTAAGGCCACTCAGTGGCTGGATGAAGAGATAGCATATTGGGCTTGCCATGCCCCTAGGCCCCAATTTTTAACCATAGTTCGGGTTGTCCCTTCAGTCTTCCCCACGGCTTTGCTTTGGAATTCCTCTTTTGGTGAGCCACCTGAGGTAACAAAACTGAAATGAGTCCTCCCATCCCACAGATTGACGAAAAGCAATTGGGAATCGGGCCAATTCCTCAGAGAGGAAGATTCGTCCATGGCCCATGAGTCCTCCCCGATATTCCACGGCCATCGCTGATACAAAATCCAGAGACAAAAGCCTGAGCAAGCGCCTCAGACTCGCACTTTCTTCATATCCTGAAGAGTTCTTCTCACGGTTTGTAGATCGGGCCTGCCATACCTACGTCCCCAAACCAAAGCTGAGTTTGTGTTTTCAGACTTCTGTCCTCAAAGTCTTGGGCCACACACCCTCCAGGCTGGGCCCCTGGAGCCACACATTAGGACTGTGCCTACCAATCCATGGGAATTCTGATCATTCCATGGTCCAAAATCATACAAATTAGGAGAAACCTCCAAAGTCCCTGAGGCCATCCCAATAGTGTAGGTCGCCCGGAACAAACAAGGGCTGTCTGACACCAGCTGATAATCGACCTCCACTCATACCATAGATGGATGTCCCCAGAGAAGAAGATTGAACCAGACAGGACGCTAGGCAATAATAGGATCCATTGCTTAGGGTTACAGGCATGTGTCCTCAAAAGCCTGATTCCAATACAAGCATAGGGGTTTTCCTGAGGCACCCATCAGAACTCATCTCGTCTCCACAAGGAAACCTGTGCATGAGAGCCATGTCCAAAGCTTAGGAGAGTACTTCAGGGTCCCGGTGCCACCGCCCCATTCCAAGGCCCTCATGGACACAAAAACACATTAGGACCCATCCTCAGGATAGTCCATTTCAACTCAGCCACCCCGGTTGCCCCGGCAGAGCCATCAGATCTAAACTGTCTTGTTGCTAGGAGACAATTGGAATGCGAGGCGGGCTTCCCAGGCATCCATCCGCGAAGGGTGCTCTGGAGTCATGCCATATGGGATGTCCTGGAGCTATACAACAGGTCTCAATTGTCCCGCAGAAGGAATCCTTGAAGGGGGCATCCCACAACTCCCAACCTGGGAAAACCTCAATGACCTCGAGATTCCGCTCCCTTCATGAAGCGGCCGTCATGCACAGAAACTCCAACCTGAGCCAACGTCTGATCCTCGCCCTGACTTCAGATGCATGAGATATTGGTTCAGATCTGCAGGGGGTACCTGCCATGCCCTCGCCCTGAAACCCAAGTCTAGCTTGTCTTCTCAGACTTCCGTCCTCACACTCCTGGCCCCGAAGCCCTCAAGTTTGGCAATTCCGGACCCACAATGCAGCACTCTGCCTGCCCTCTAGAAAAAAAATTATTGCCTCATGAGCTGCCCAGGCACATTAAATGAGGATCAACCTACACAGCACTCGACTTTACACAAATTATATAGTCTAACCTGCGCACTAATGCACTGTCCAACACAACCTGACCCGGACATCCAGACCAACACCCAGAAAGCTGACCGAACACTGAGCACATAAAACCCGCCATGGCCTTAGGTCATCATCTCTTCCCTACCTCAGCTTTCAGGCTTCAGAACCGAGACCTTATCTCCAATCACTGCCCAAGGGTGAGTGTGATGCGGAAATCAGAACTCCTCCTTACCCATGGCAAGAACCCTTGTGGTTGGCACGTTGTCCAACGTTCAGTGTAGGAGAAACCAGCATTCACCCTGAGGTCCCGCCCATTCTTGAGTGCGACGAGGGCATACACACGCATTGTGACCCTCAGCATGAGTCCTGTTCTCTAGTAAGTCGTCTCAGTGGCTTGACCATTAGATGTCATAATGGGCTTGACTTGTCCCTAGGCCACAATTTTTAACCAGATTTCTGATTGTCCAGTCGCCCCTCCCCAGGGCTCTACTCTGGAATCCCTCATTTGGTGGGACACCTGAGGTTAAAAAAGAAAACAACAACAACAACAACAACAACAACAACAACAAAACGGACTTCTTCCAGCCCACAGAATGACCCCAAACTCTTTGGACGGGGCCAAACCACCAGAGAGTAAGACTCGGCCATTTCCCATGAAGTCACCCAGAAATTCCACGACCATGAGTGCACGATATCCAGAGACAAAAACTTGAGCAGGAGCCTCACACTCGCCCTTCTTTTAAATCCGAAAGAGTTCTCCTCATGGTCTGAAGATCAGTCCTGCCATACCTATGACCCGAAACATAAGCCGAGTTTGTGTTTTCAGACAACTGTCCAAACAGCCCTGGCCTACACAACCTACAGGCTCAGGCCCCTGGAGCCAAACCTGAGGACTGTACTTGCCCTCTCCAAGGGAATGGTGTGTGCCCATTCCAATGGCCACAACCCTTCTAATAGGATAAACCTCCAAAGTCCCTGATCCATCTCAATAGTGGTGGCTTCCCAGGAAAAACAGGGGCAATCTGAGCCCAACTGAGCACCTACCTGCACTCATACCCATAGACAGATGTCCCCAGAGGTAAAAAGGAAAGAACAGGCCCCTAGGCACTAATCAGATCCATTGCTTTGGTTTCCAGGTATCTCTTTTCAGAGGCCTGGATTTCAAAACAGCATCTAGCTTTTTCTTGACTCACCCATCAGAAAACATCTCATCTACACATGGGAAACTTGCACGTTGGAGCTGTGTCAAAGCCTCTGTTTAGGAGAACCGTTTAGGGCCCCAGTGCCACCGCTTCATTCCAAGGTCTCCATAGACACAAAAGAACATTAGGACCCATCCCCAGGGGTGTCCAATTCAACTCAGCATCCTCGGTTGCTCCCCACAGATCCAGGAGATCTAACCTGTCTTGTTGCTAGGAGACAATTGGAATGCGAGGTGGGCAACCCAGCCATCATCCTTAGAACCCTGCTCAGAATCATTGGCCTGGAGCCAAACAACAGGTCTCAATTGTCCTGCAGAAGACTCTCTGCAGTTTGGAGCTTCTCACAACTCCCATCGTGGGAAAACCCCCATGGCCTCGTGATGCCCCCCCATTCATGAAGGGGCCATCAGGGACAGAAACTCCAACCTGAGCGATCGTCTGATCCTTGCCCTGACTTCAGATGCACGAGATCTCGATTCAGGTCTGTAGATTGTGCCTGCCATGGCCTCACCCAGAAACCTAAGCCTAGCTTGTGTTCTCAGACTTTTGTCGTCAGACTACTGGCCCACAAGCCCTCCATTTTGTCAATTCCAGAACTACAATGCAGCACTCTGCCTGCCCTCCAGAAGAAAAACATTGTCCTCTGGGGCTACCCAGAAACCCCAAATGAGGATCAACCTGCACTGACCTTGGCTGTACCCCCAATACATAGGCTGACTAGGGCACTAATGCGCTTTCTGACACAGCCTGAGCCTGGACCTCCTGGCCCCAGCCAGACAGCTGGCCGCACACTGAGCACATCGAGCCGCCATGGCCTTAGGTCGTCATCTCTACCCAACCTCGGTTTTCAGGTTTCAGAACCTAGACCTTATCTCCATTCATTGCCCAGGGTTGAAGGTGATGCAGAAATCAGAACTCCTTCCCCATGGCAAGAAACCTTGTGGTTGGCATGTTGTCCAACGTTCAGTGTAGTTGAAACCAGTGTGGCCCATGAGGCCCCGCCCATGCTCGCGGGCCTCATTGGTCACAAACACACATTGTGACCCTCAGGCTGAGCCCAGTCCTCAAGTAAGGCCACTCAGTGGCTGGATGAAGAGATAGCATATTGGGCTTGCCATGCCCCTAGGCCCCAATTTTTAACCATAGTTCGGGTTGTCCCTTCAGTCTTCCCCACGGCTTTGCTTTGGAATTCCTCTTTTGGTGAGCCACCTGAGGTAACAAAACTGAAATGAGTCCTCCCATCCCACAGATTGACGAAAAGCAATTGGGAATCGGGCCAATTCCTCAGAGAGGAAGATTCGTCCATGGCCCATGAGTCCTCCCCGATATTCCACGGCCATCGCTGATACAAAATCCAGAGACAAAAGCCTGAGCAAGCGCCTCAGACTCGCACTTTCTTCATATCCTGAAGAGTTCTTCTCACGGTTTGTAGATCGGGCCTGCCATACCTACGTCCCCAAACCAAAGCTGAGTTTGTGTTTTCAGACTTCTGTCCTCAAAGTCTTGGGCCACACACCCTCCAGGCTGGGCCCCTGGAGCCACACATTAGGACTGTGCCTACCAATCCATGGGAATTCTGATCATTCCATGGTCCAAAATCATACAAATTAGGAGAAACCTCCAAAGTCCCTGAGGCCATCCCAATAGTGTAGGTCGCCCGGAACAAACAAGGGCTGTCTGACACCAGCTGATAATCGACCTCCACTCATACCATAGATGGATGTCCCCAGAGAAGAAGATTGAACCAGACAGGACGCTAGGCAATAATAGGATCCATTGCTTAGGGTTACAGGCATGTGTCCTCAAAAGCCTGATTCCAATACAAGCATAGGGGTTTTCCTGAGGCACCCATCAGAACTCATCTCGTCTCCACAAGGAAACCTGTGCATGAGAGCCATGTCCAAAGCTTAGGAGAGTACTTCAGGGTCCCGGTGCCACCGCCCCATTCCAAGGCCCTCATGGACACAAAAACACATTAGGACCCATCCTCAGGATAGTCCATTTCAACTCAGCCACCCCGGTTGCCCCGGCAGAGCCATCAGATCTAAACTGTCTTGTTGCTAGGAGACAATTGGAATGCGAGGCGGGCTTCCCAGGCATCCATCCGCGAAGGGTGCTCTGGAGTCATGCCATATGGGATGTCCTGGAGCTGCCCAACAGGTCTCAATTGTCCCGCAGAAGGAATCCTTGAAGGGGGCATCCCACAACTCCCAACCTGGGAAAACCTCAATGACCTCGAGATTCCGCTCCCTTCATGAAGCGGCCGTCATGCACAGAAACTCCAACCTGAGCCAACGTCTGATCCTCGCCCTGACTTCAGATGCATGAGATATTGGTTCAGATCTGCAGGGGGTACCTGCCATGCCCTCGCCCTGAAACCCAAGTCTAGCTTGTCTTCTCAGACTTCCGTCCTCACACTCCTGGCCCCGAAGCCCTCAAGTTTGGCAATTCCGGACCCACAATGCAGCACTCTGCCTGCCCTCTAGAAAAAAAATTATTGCCTCATGAGCTGCCCAGGCACATTAAATGAGGATCAACCTACACAGCACTCGACTTTACACAAATTATATAGTCTAACCTGCGCACTAATGCACTGTCCAACACAACCTGACCCGGACATCCTGACCAACACCCAGAAAGCTGACCGAACACTGAGCACATAAAACCCGCCATGGCCTTAGGTCATCATCTCTTCCCTACCTCAGCTTTCAGGCTTCAGAACCGAGACCTTATCTCCAATCACTGCCCAAGGGTGAGTGTGATGCGGAAATCAGAACTCCTCCTTACCCATGGCAAGAACCCTTGTGGTTGGCACGTTGTCCAACGTTCAGTGTAGGAGAAACCAGCATTCACCCTGAGGTCCCGCCCATTCTTGAGTGCGACGAGGGCATACACACGCATTGTGACCCTCAGCATGAGTCCTGTTCTCTAGTAAGTCGTCTCAGTGGCTTGACCATTAGATGTCATAATGGGCTTGACTTGTCCCTAGGCCACAATTTTTAACCAGATTTCTGATTGTCCAGTCGCCCCTCCCCAGGGCTCTACTCTGGAATCCCTCATTTGGTGGGACACCTGAGGTTAAAAAAGAAAACAACAACAACAACAACAACAACAACAACAACAAAACGGACTTCTTGCAGCCCACAGAATGACCCCAAACTCTTTGGACGGGGCCAAACCACCAGAGAGTAAGACTCGTCCATTTCCCATGAAGTCACCCAGAAATTCCACGACCATGAGTGACACGATATCCAGAGACAAAAACTTGAGCAGGAGCCTCACACTCGCCCTTCTTTTAAATCCGAAAGAGTTCTCCTCATGGTCTGAAGATCAGTCCTGCCATACCTATGACCCGAAACATAAGCCGAGTTTGTGTTTTCAGACAACTGTCCAAACAGCCCTGGCCTACACAACCTACAGGCTCAGGCCCCTGGAGCCAAACCTGAGGACTGTACTTGCCCTCTCCAAGGGAATGGTGTGTGCCCATTCCAATGGCCACAACCCTTCTAATAGGATAAACCTCCAAAGTCCCTGATCCATCTCAATAGTGGTGGCTTCCCAGGAAAAACAGGGGCAATCTGAGCCCAACTGAGCACCTACCTGCACTCATACCCATAGACAGATGTCCCCAGAGGTAAAAAGGAAAGAACAGGCCCCTAGGCACTAATCAGATCCATTGCTTTGGTTTCCAGGTATCTCTTTTCGGAGGCCTGGATTTCAAAACAGCATCTAGCTTTTTCTTGACTCACCCATCAGAAAACATCTCATCTACACATGGGAAACTTGCACGTTGGAGCTGTGTCAAAGCCTCTGTTTAGGAGAACCGTTTAGGGCCCCAGTGCCACCGCTTCATTCCAAGGTCTCCATAGACACAAAAGAACATTAGGACCCATCCCCAGGGGTGTCCAATTCAACTCAGCGTCCTCGGTTGCTCCCCACAGATCCAGGAGATCTAACCTGTCTTGTTGCTAGGAGACAATTGGAATGCGAGGTGGGCAACCCAGCCATCATCCTTAGAACCCTGCTCAGAATCATTGGCCTGGAGCCAAACAACAGGTCTCAATTGTCCTGCAGAAGACTCTCTGCAGTTTGGAGCTTCTCACAACTCCCATCGTGGGAAAACCCCCATGGCCTCGTGATGCCCCCCCATTCATGAAGGGGCCATCAGGGACAGAAACTCCAACCTGAGCGATCGTCTGATCCTTGCCCTGACTTCAGATGCACGAGATCTCGATTCAGGTCTGTAGATTGTGCCTGCCATGGCCTCACCCAGAAACCTAAGCCTAGCTTGTGTTCTCAGACTTTTGTCGTCAGACTACTGGCCCACAAGCCCTCCATTTTGTCAATTCCAGAACTACAATGCAGCACTCTGCCTGCCCTCCAGAAGAAAAACATTGTCCTCTGGGGCTACCCAGAAACCCCAAATGAGGATCAACCTGCACTGACCTTGGCTGTACCCCCAATACATAGGCTGACTAGGGCACTAATGCGCTTTCTGACACAGCCTGAGCCTGGACCTCCTGGCCCCAGCCAGACAGCTGGCCGCACACTGAGCACATCGAGCCACCATGGCCTTAGGTCGTCATCTCTACCCAACCTCGGTTTTCAGGTTTCAGAACCTAGACCTTATCTCCATTCATTGCCCAGGGTTGAAGGTGATGCAGAAATCAGAACTCCTTCCCCATGGCAAGAAACCTTGTGGTTGGCATGTTGTCCAACGTTCAGTGTAGTTGAAACCAGTGTGGCCCATGAGGCCCCGCCCATGCTCGCGGGCCTCATTGGTCACAAACACACATTGTGACCCTCAGGCTGAGCCCAGTCCTCAAGTAAGGCCACTCAGTGGCTGGATGAAGAGATAGCATATTGGGCTTGCCATGCCCCTAGGCCCCAATTTTTAACCATAGTTCGGGTTGTCCCTTCAGTCTTCCCCACGGCTTTGCTTTGGAATTCCTCTTTTGGTGAGCCACCTGAGGTAACAAAATTGAAATGAGTCCTCCCATCCCACAGATTGACGAAAAGCAATTGGGAATCGGGCAAAATCCTCAGAGAGGAAGATTCGTCCGTGGCCCATGAGTCCTCCCCGATATTCCACGGCCATCGCTGATACAAAATCCAGAGACAAAAGCCTGAGCAAGCGCCTCAGACTCGCACTTTCTTCATATCCTCAAGAGTTCTTCTCATGGTTTGTAGATCGGGCCTGCCATACCTACGTCCCCAAACCAAAGCTGAGTTTGTGTTTTCAGACTTCTGTCCTCAAAGTCTTGGGCCACACACCCTCCAGGCTGGGCCCCTGGAGCCACACATTAGGACTGTGCCTACCAATCCATGGGAATTCTGATCATTCCATGGTCCAAAATCATACAAATTAGGAGAAACCTCCAAAGTCCCTGAGGCCATCCCAATAGTGTAGGTCGCCCGGAACAAACAAGGGCTGTCTGACACCAGCTGATAATCGACCTCCACTCATACCATAGATGGATGTCCCCAGAGAAGAAGATTGAACCAGACAGGACGCTAGGCAATAATAGGATCCATTGCTTAGGGTTACAGGCATGTGTCCTCAAAAGCCTGATTCCAATACAAGCATAGGGGTTTTCCTGAGGCACCCATCAGAACTCATCTCGTCTCCACAAGGAAACCTGTGCATGAGAGCCATGTCCAAAGCTTAGGAGAGTACTTCAGGGTCCCGGTGCCACCGCCCCATTCCAAGGCCCTCATGGACACAAAAACACGTTAGGACCCATCCTCAGGATAGTCCATTTCAACTCAGCCACCCCGGTTGCCCCGGCAGAGCCATCAGATCTAAACTGTCTTGTTGCTAGGAGACAATTGGAATGCGAGGCGGGCTTCCCAGGCATCCATCCGCGAAGGGTGCTCTGGAGTCATGCCATATGGGATGTCCTGGAGCTGCCCAACAGGTCTCAATTGTCCCGCAGAAGGAATCCTTGAAGGGGGCATCCCACAACTCCCAACCTGGGAAAACCTCAATGACCTCGAGATTCCGCTCCCTTCATGAAGCGGCCGTCATGCACAGAAACTCCAACCTGAGCCAACGTCTGATCCTCGCCCTGACTTCAGATGCATGAGATATTGGTTCAGATCTGCAGGGGGTACCTGCCATGCCCTCGCCCTGAAACCCAAGTCTAGCTTGTCTTCTCAGACTTCCGTCCTCACACTCCTGGCCCCGAAGCCCTCAAGTTTGGCAATTCCGGACCCACAATGCAGCACTCTGCCTGCCCTCTAGAAAAAAAATTATTGCCTCATGAGCTGCCCAGGCACATTAAATGAGGATCAACCTACACAGCACTCGACTTTACACAAATTATATAGTCTAACCTGCGCACTAATGCACTGTCCAACACAACCTGACCCGGACATCCTGACCAACACCCAGAAAGCTGACCGAACACTGAGCACATAAAACCCGCCATGGCCTTAGGTCATCATCTCTTCCCTACCTCAGCTTTCAGGCTTCAGAACCGAGACCTTATCTCCAATCACTGCCCAAGGGTGAGTGTGATGCGGAAATCAGAACTCCTCCTTACCCATGGCAAGAACCCTTGTGGTTGGCACGTTGTCCAACGTTCAGTGTAGGAGAAACCAGCATTCACCCTGAGGTCCCGCCCATTCTTGAGTGCGACGAGGGCATACACACGCATTGTGACCCTCAGCATGAGTCCTGTTCTCTAGTAAGTCGTCTCAGTGGCTTGACCATTAGATGTCATAATGGGCTTGACTTGTCCCTAGGCCACAATTTTTAACCAGATTTCTGATTGTCCAGTCGCCCCTCCCCAGGGCTCTACTCTGGAATCCCTCATTTGGTGGGACACCTGAGGTTAAAAAAGAAAACAACAACAACAACAACAACAACAACAAAACGGACTTCTTGCAGCCCACAGAATGACCCCAAACTCTTTGGACGGGGCCAAACCACCAGAGAGTAAGACTCGTCCATTTCCCATGAAGTCACCCAGAAATTCCACGACCATGAGTGACACGATATCCAGAGACAAAAACTTGAGCAGGAGCCTCACACTCGCCCTTCTTTTAAATCCGAAAGAGTTCTCCTCATGGTCTGAAGATCAGTCCTGCCATACCTATGACCCGAAACATAAGCCGAGTTTGTGTTTTCAGACAACTGTCCAAACAGCCCTGGCCTACACAACCTACAGGCTCAGGCCCCTGGAGCCAAACCTGAGGACTGTACTTGCCCTCTCCAAGGGAATGGTGTGTGCCCATTCCAATGGCCACAACCCTTCTAATAGGATAAACCTCCAAAGTCCCTGATCCATCTCAATAGTGGTGGCTTCCCAGGAAAAACAGGGGCAATCTGAGCCCAACTGAGCACCTACCTGCACTCATACCCATAGACAGATGTCCCCAGAGGTAAAAAGGAAAGAACAGGCCCCTAGGCACTATTCAGATCCATTGCTTTGGTTTCCAGGTATCTCTTTTCAGAGGCCTGGATTTCAAAACAGCATCTAGCTTTTTCTTGACTCACCCATCAGAAAACATCTCATCTACACATGGGAAACTTGCACGTTGGAGCTGTGTCAAAGCCTCTGTTTAGGAGAACCGTTTAGGGCCCCAGTGCCACCGCTTCATTCCAAGGTCTCCATAGACACAAAAGAACATTAGGACCCATCCCCAGGGGTGTCCAATTCAACTCAGCGTCCTCGGTTGCTCCCCACAGATCCAGGAGATCTAACCTGTCTTGTTGCTAGGAGACAATTGGAATGCGAGGTGGGCAACCCAGCCATCATCCTTAGAACCCTGCTCAGAATCATTGGCCTGGAGCCAAACAACAGGTCTCAATTGTCCTGCAGAAGACTCTCTGCAGTTTGGAGCTTCTCACAACTCCCATCGTGGGAAAACCCCCATGGCCTCGTGATGCCCCCCCATTCATGAAGGGGCCATCAGGGACAGAAACTCCAACCTGAGCGATCGTCTGATCCTTGCCCTGACTTCAGATGCACGAGATCTCGATTCAGGTCTGTAGATTGTGCCTGCCATGGCCTCACCCAGAAACCTAAGCCTAGCTTGTGTTCTCAGACTTTTGTCGTCAGACTACTGGCCCACAAGCCCTCCATTTTGTCAATTCCAGAACTACAATGCAGCACTCTGCCTGCCCTCCAGAAGAAAAACATTGTCCTCTGGGGCTACCCAGAAACCCCAAATGAGGATCAACCTGCACTGACCTTGGCTGTACCCCCAATACATAGGCTGACTAGGGCACTAATGCACTTTCTGACACAGCCTGAGCCTGGACCTCCTGGCCCCAGCCAGACAGCTGGCCGCACACTGAGCACATCGAGCCGCCATGGCCTTAGGTCGTCATCTCTACCCAACCTCGGTTTTCAGGTTTCAGAACCTAGACCTTATCTCCATTCATTGCCCAGGGTTGAAGGTGATGCAGAAATCAGAACTCCTTCCCCATGGCAAGAAACCTTGTGGTTGGCATGTTGTCCAACGTTCAGTGTAGTTGAAACCAGTGTGGCCCATGAGGCCCCGCCCATGCTCGCGGGCCTCATTGGTCACAAACACACATTGTGACCCTCAGGCTGAGCCCAGTCCTCAAGTAAGGCCACTCAGTGGCTGGATGAAGAGATAGCATATTGGGCTTGCCATGCCCCTAGGCCCCAATTTTTAACCATAGTTCGGGTTGTCCCTTCAGTCTTCCCCACGGCTTTGCTTTGGAATTCCTCTTTTGGTGAGCCACCTGAGGTAACAAAACTGAAATGAGTCCTCCCATCCCACAGATTGACGAAAAGCAATTGGGAATCGGGCCAATTCCTCAGAGAGGAAGATTCGTCCATGGCCCATGAGTCCTCCCCGATATTCCACGCCCATCGCTGATACAAAATCCAGAGACAAAAGCCTGAGCAAGCGCCTCAGACTCGCACTTTCTTCATATCCTGAAGAGTTCTTCTCACGGTTTGTAGATCGGGCCTGCCATACCTACGTCCCCAAACCAAAGCTGAGTTTGTGTTTTCAGACTTCTGTCCTCAAAGTCTTGGGCCACACACCCTCCAGGCTGGGCCCCTGGAGCCACACATTAGGACTGTGCCTACCAATCCATGGGAATTCTGATCATTCCATGGTCCAAAATCATACAAATTAGGAGAAACCTCCAAAGTCCCTGAGGCCATCCCAATAGTGTAGGTCGCCCGGAACAAACAAGGGCTGTCTGACACCAGCTGATAATCGACCTCCACTCATACCATAGATGGATGTCCCCAGAGAAGAAGATTGAACCAGACAGGACGCTAGGCAATAATAGGATCCATTGCTTAGGGTTACAGGCATGTGTCCTCAAAAGCCTGATTCCAATACAAGCATAGGGGTTTTCCTGAGGCACCCATCAGAACTCATCTCGTCTCCACAAGGAAACCTGTGCATGAGAGCCATGTCCAAAGCTTAGGAGAGTACTTCAGGGTCCCGGTGCCACCGCCCCATTCCAAGGCCCTCATGGACACAAAAACACGTTAGGACCCATCCTCAGGATAGTCCATTTCAACTCAGCCACCCCGGTTGCCCCGGCAGAGCCATCAGATCTAAACTGTCTTGTTGCTAGGAGACAATTGGAATGCGAGGCGGGCTTCCCAGGCATCCATCCGCGAAGGGTGCTCTGGAGTCATGCCATATGGGATGTCCTGGAGCTATACAACAGGTCTCAATTGTCCCGCAGAAGGAATCCTTGAAGGGGGCATCCCACAACTCCCAACCTGGGAAAACCTCAATGACCTCGAGATTCCGCTCCCTTCATGAAGCGGCCGTCATGCACAGAAACTCCAACCTGAGCCAACGTCTGATCCTCGCCCTGACTTCAGATGCATGAGATATTGGTTCAGATCTGCAGGGGGTACCTGCCATGCCCTCGCCCTGAAACCCAAGTCTAGCTTGTCTTCTCAGACTTCCGTCCTCACACTCCTGGCCCCGAAGCCCTCAAGTTTGGCAATTCCGGACCCACAATGCAGCACTCTGCCTGCCCTCTAGAAAAAAAATTATTGCCTCATGAGCTGCCCAGGCACATTAAATGAGGATCAACCTACACAGCACTCGACTTTACACAAATTATATAGTCTAACCTGCGCACTAATGCACTGTCCAACACAACCTGACCCGGACATCCTGACCAACACCCAGAAAGCTGACCGAACACTGAGCACATAAAACCCGCCATGGCCTTAGGTCATCATCTCTTCCCTACCTCAGCTTTCAGGCTTCAGAACCGAGACCTTATCTCCAATCACTGCCCAAGGGTGAGTGTGATGCGGAAATCAGAACTCCTCCTTACCCATGGCAAGAACCCTTGTGGTTGGCACGTTGTCCAACGTTCAGTGTAGGAGAAACCAGCATTCACCCTGAGGTCCCGCCCATTCTTGAGTGCGACGAGGGCATACACACGCATTGTGACCCTCAGCATGAGTCCTGTTCTCTAGTAAGTCGTCTCAGTGGCTTGACCATTAGATGTCATAATGGGCTTGACTTGTCCCTAGGCCACAATTTTTAACCAGATTTCTGATTGTCCAGTCGCCCCTCCCCAGGGCTCTACTCTGGAATCCCTCATTTGGTGGGACACCTGAGGTTAAAAAAGAAAACAACAACAACAACAACAACAACAACAAAACGGACTTCTTGCAGCCCACAGAATGACCCCAAACTCTTTGGACGGGGCCAAACCACCAGAGAGTAAGACTCGTCCATTTCCCATGAAGTCACCCAGAAATTCCACGACCATGAGTGACACGATATCCAGAGACAAAAACTTGAGCAGGAGCCTCACACTCGCCCTTCTTTTAAATCCGAAAGAGTTCTCCTCATGGTCTGAAGATCAGTCCTGCCATACCTATGACCCGAAACATAAGCCGAGTTTGTGTTTTCAGACAACTGTCCAAACAGCCCTGGCCTACACAACCTACAGGCTCAGGCCCCTGGAGCCAAACCTGAGGACTGTACTTGCCCTCTCCAAGGGAATGGTGTGTGCCCATTCCAATGGCCACAACCCTTCTAATAGGATAAACCTCCAAAGTCCCTGATCCATCTCAATAGTGGTGGCTTCCCAGGAAAAACAGGGGCAATCTGAGCCCAACTGAGCACCTACCTGCACTCATACCCATAGACAGATGTCCCCAGAGGTAAAAAGGAAAGAACAGGCCCCTAGGCACTATTCAGATCCATTGCTTTGGTTTCCAGGTATCTCTTTTCAGAGGCCTGGATTTCAAAACAGCATCTAGCTTTTTCTTGACTCACCCATCAGAAAACATCTCATCTACACATGGGAAACTTGCACGTTGGAGCTGTGTCAAAGCCTCTGTTTAGGAGAACCGTTTAGGGCCCCAGTGCCACCGCTTCATTCCAAGGTCTCCATAGACACAAAAGAACATTAGGACCCATCCCCAGGGGTGTCCAATTCAACTCAGCGTCCTCGGTTGCTCCCCACAGATCCAGGAGATCTAACCTGTCTTGTTGCTAGGAGACAATTGGAATGCGAGGTGGGCAACCCAGCCATCATCCTTAGAACCCTGCTCAGAATCATTGGCCTGGAGCCAAACAACAGGTCTCAATTGTCCTGCAGAAGACTCTCTGCAGTTTGGAGCTTCTCACAACTCCCATCGTGGGAAAACCCCCATGGCCTCGTGATGCCCCCCCATTCATGAAGGGGCCATCAGGGACAGAAACTCCAACCTGAGCGATCGTCTGATCCTTGCCCTGACTTCAGATGCACGAGATCTCGATTCAGGTCTGTAGATTGTGCCTGCCATGGCCTCACCCAGAAACCTAAGCCTAGCTTGTGTTCTCAGACTTTTGTCGTCAGACTACTGGCCCACAAGCCCTCCATTTTGTCAATTCCAGAACTACAATGCAGCACTCTGCCTGCCCTCCAGAAGAAAAACATTGTCCTCTGGGGCTACCCAGAAACCCCAAATGAGGATCAACCTGCACTGACCTTGGCTGTACCCCCAATACATAGGCTGACTAGGGCACTAATGCACTTTCTGACACAGCCTGAGCCTGGACCTCCTGGCCCCAGCCAGACAGCTGGCCGCACACTGAGCACATCGAGCCGCCATGGCCTTAGGTCGTCATCTCTACCCAACCTCGGTTTTCAGGTTTCAGAACCTAGACCTTATCTCCATTCATTGCCCAGGGTTGAAGGTGATGCAGAAATCAGAACTCCTTCCCCATGGCAAGAAACCTTGTGGTTGGCATGTTGTCCAACGTTCAGTGTAGTTGAAACCAGTGTGGCCCATGAGGCCCCGCCCATGCTCGCGGGCCTCATTGGTCACAAACACACATTGTGACCCTCAGGCTGAGCCCAGTCCTCAAGTAAGGCCACTCAGTGGCTGGATGAAGAGATAGCATATTGGGCTTGCCATGCCCCTAGGCCCCAATTTTTAACCATAGTTCGGGTTGTCCCTTCAGTCTTCCCCACGGCTTTGCTTTGGAATTCCTCTTTTGGTGAGCCACCTGAGGTAACAAAACTGAAATGAGTCCTCCCATCCCACAGATTGACGAAAAGCAATTGGGAATCGGGCCAATTCCTCAGAGAGGAAGATTCGTCCATGGCCCATGAGTCCTCCCCGATATTCCACGGCCATCGCTGATACAAAATCCAGAGACAAAAGCCTGAGCAAGCGCCTCAGACTCGCACTTTCTTCATATCCTGAAGAGTTCTTCTCACGGTTTGTAGATCGGGCCTGCCATACCTACGTCCCCAAACCAAAGCTGAGTTTGTGTTTTCAGACTTCTGTCCTCAAAGTCTTGGGCCACACACCCTCCAGGCTGGGCCCCTGGAGCCACACATTAGGACTGTGCCTACCAATCCATGGGAATTCTGATCATTCCATGGTCCAAAATCATACAAATTAGGAGAAACCTCCAAAGTCCCTGAGGCCATCCCAATAGTGTAGGTCGCCCGGAACAAACAAGGGCTGTCTGACACCAGCTGATAATCGACCTCCACTCATACCATAGATGGATGTCCCCAGAGAAGAAGATTGAACCAGACAGGACGCTAGGCAATAATAGGATCCATTGCTTAGGGTTACAGGCATGTGTCCTCAAAAGCCTGATTCCAATACAAGCATAGGGGTTTTCCTGAGGCACCCATCAGAACTCATCTCGTCTCCACAAGGAAACCTGTGCATGAGAGCCATGTCCAAAGCTTAGGAGAGTACTTCAGGGTCCCGGTGCCACCGCCCCATTCCAAGGCCCTCATGGACACAAAAACACATTAGGACCCATCCTCAGGATAGTCCATTTCAACTCAGCCACCCCGGTTGCCCCGGCAGAGCCATCAGATCTAAACTGTCTTGTTGCTAGGAGACAATTGGAATGCGAGGCGGGCTTCCCAGGCATCCATCCGCGAAGGGTGCTCTGGAGTCATGCCATATGGGATGTCCTGGAGCTGCCCAACAGGTCTCAATTGTCCCGCAGAAGGAATCCTTGAAGGGGGCATCCCACAACTCCCAACCTGGGAAAACCTCAATGACCTCGAGATTCCGCTCCCTTCATGAAGCGGCCGTCATGCACAGAAACTCCAACCTGAGCCAACGTCTGATCCTCGCCCTGACTTCAGATGCATGAGATATTGGTTCAGATCTGCAGGGGGTACCTGCCATGCCCTCGCCCTGAAACCCAAGTCTAGCTTGTCTTCTCAGACTTCCGTCCTCACACTCCTGGCCCCGAAGCCCTCAAGTTTGGCAATTCCGGACCCACAATGCAGCACTCTGCCTGCCCTCTAGAAAAAAAATTATTGCCTCATGAGCTGCCCAGGCACATTAAATGAGGATCAACCTACACAGCACTCGACTTTACACAAATTATATAGTCTAACCTGCGCACTAATGCACTGTCCAACACAACCTGACCCGGACATCCTGACCAACACCCAGAAAGCTGACCGAACACTGAGCACATAAAACCCGCCATGGCCTTAGGTCATCATCTCTTCCCTACCTCAGCTTTCAGGCTTCAGAACCGAGACCTTATCTCCAATCACTGCCCAAGGGTGAGTGTGATGCGGAAATCAGAACTCCTCCTTACCCATGGCAAGAACCCTTGTGGTTGGCACGTTGTCCAACGTTCAGTGTAGGAGAAACCAGCATTCACCCTGAGGTCCCGCCCATTCTTGAGTGCGACGAGGGCATACACACGCATTGTGACCCTCAGCATGAGTCCTGTTCTCTAGTAAGTCGTCTCAGTGGCTTGACCATTAGATGTCATAATGGGCTTGACTTGTCCCTAGGCCACAATTTTTAACCAGATTTCTGATTGTCCAGTCGCCCCTCCCCAGGGCTCTACTCTGGAATCCCTCATTTGGTGGGACACCTGAGGTTAAAAAAGAAAACAACAACAACAACAACAACAACAACAAAACGGACTTCTTGCAGCCCACAGAATGACCCCAAACTCTTTGGACGGGGCCAAACCACCAGAGAGTAAGACTCGTCCATTTCCCATGAAGTCACCCAGAAATTCCACGACCATGAGTGACACGATATCCAGAGACAAAAACTTGAGCAGGAGCCTCACACTCGCCCTTCTTTTAAATCCGAAAGAGTTCTCCTCATGGTCTGAAGATCAGTCCTGCCATACCTATGACCCGAAACATAAGCCGAGTTTGTGTTTTCAGACAACTGTCCAAACAGCCCTGGCCTACACAACCTACAGGCTCAGGCCCCTGGAGCCAAACCTGAGGACTGTACTTGCCCTCTCCAAGGGAATTGTGTGTGCCCATTCCAATGGCCACAACCCTTCTAATAGGATAAACCTCCAAAGTCCGCGATCCATCTCAATAGTGGTGGCTTCCCAGGAAAAACAGGGGCAATCTGAGCCCATCTGAGCACCTACCTGCACTCAGACCCATAGACAGATGTCCCCAGTGGTAAAAAGGAAAGAACAGGCCCCTAAGCACTAATCGGATCCATTGCTTTGGTTTCCAGGCATCTCTCCTCAGAGGCCTGGATTTCTAAACCAGCATATGGCTTTTCTTGACTCACCCATCAGAAAACATCTCATCTACACATGGGAAACTTGCACGTTGGAGCCGTGTCAAAGCCTCTCTTTAGGAGAAGCCCTCAGTGCCCCAGTGCCACCGCTTCATTCCAAGGTCTCCATAGACACAAAAGCACATTAGGACCCATCCACAGGAGAGTCCATTTCAA